>NC_036843.1:29461138-29511138 GCF_002910315.2 Salvelinus sp. IW2-2015 | reverse complement strand
AGAGCGGAATAATAACCGAGCGTAATATAACCCTGATCAGTACTGTGATAATCCCTTAGACCCACAGCGAGCAGTAATAATAGCCACGGAGCAGTAACTAATAACCCTAGCGCAGTAATAATGAACCTAGCGCCGGTAATAATAACCCTGGCGCAGTAACAATAACCCTGAAGAAGTAATAGCACCGAAGAAGTATAATAACCCTAGAGCAGCAATAACCCGGGAGCTGGAAGTAATAAATCCATAGAGTGGTAATAACCCTGGAGCGTATTACCCTTGGCGCAGTAATAGCCTTAGAGGTGCGTAACAACCCCTAGATCGCGGTAATAACCTAGAGCGCCAGTAATAAACCTACATCGGCAGGGTAATTACCCTAGAGCAGCGGGGTAATAACCATAGAGCGCACAGTAATACCTAGAGCAGCCGTTAATAAACCAAATAGAGCAGCGGTATAACCCTAGAGCACGGTAATAACCTAGAGCAGGCAGTAATAGCCCTAGAGCAGCCGGTAATAACCATAAGAGCAGCGTAATAACCACTAGGCAGCGGTAATAACCCTAGAGCAGTGGTAATAACCAGTAGAGCAGCGATAATAACCTAGAGCGGCAGTATAACCCTAGAGCAGCGGTAATAACCCTGGGAGCGGCAGTAATAACCCTAGAGCGGCAAGTAATAACCCTAGAGCGGGCAGTAATACCCGAGAGCAGCAGTAATAACCCTAGAGCGGCAGTAATAACCCTAGAAGCAGCGCGGTAAATAACCCTAGAGCGGCAGTAATAACCCTAGAGCGCATAATAACCCTAGAGCACGGTAAAACCGAAGCGGCAGTAATAACCCTAGAGCAGCGTAAATAACCCTAGAGCGGGCAGTAATAACCCTAGAGCAGCGGTAATAACCTAGAGCGGCAGGTAATAACCCTGGAGCGGCAGTAATAACCCTAGAGCAGCGGTAATAACCCTAGAGCAGCGTAATAACCCTAAAGCGGCAGTAATAACCCTAGAGCGCAGGTAATAACCCTAGAGCAGTAATAACCCTGGACGCAGTAATAACCCAGGGCGGCAGTAATAACCCTGGAGCGGCAGTAATAACCCTAGAGCGGCGAGTAATAACCTAGAGCGGCGGGTAATAACCTAGAGCGGCGTAATAACCTAACGGCGTAATACCCGTAGAGCGGCAGTAATAACCCTAGAGCGGCAGTAATAACCCTAGAGCGCAGTAATAACCCTGGAGCAGGCAGTAATAACCCTAGAGCGGCAGTAATAACCATAGAGCGGCAGTAATAACCGCTAGAGCGTCAGTAATAACCATAGAGCGGCAGTAATAACCATAGAGCGGCATAATAACCCTAGAGCGCAGTAATAACCCTAGAGCAGTCAAAAATCAGATAATAGATACAGGAAAACGAATGTGTTTGAACCCGGTCTGGCAAACAGAGAAGATTCAAATGTGAGACATTCCTACACAAGAATCAAAATACATACGTGCCCTTTGCTTTGTATATGGAGCTAAATATTTTTATCAGTTATTAATTATAGGTTGTTTTTCTATTATTCCACACTTTATAAAAAAATACACATTGCATGTGTGTGTGTGTGTGTGTGTGTGTGTGTTGTGTGTGTGTGTGTGTGTGTGTGTGTGTGTGTGTGTTGTGTGTGTGTGTGTGTGTGTGTGTGTGTGTGTGTGTGTGTTGTGTTTAGGCACGTTTGTCATATAGCCTCATTACAAGTGTACATTCCATGCACAGTTTGAGAATGTGCTTGTACACACAGTCTGTTTGTGCATCACCATTTTACCTGTAACCCTGACAGTGCATCCTTACACAAGTGACACATACACAAACACGACACGACAAACGACACAAAGCAACACCCACACACCACACAGCTAGTTCTAACACACTGATCAATAGCTGGGCGTACAGGTCATGAATATTATGGGATCCTTGTTGAGACACTGAAGAACAACCAAAATTAGAAGGACTGGTGGCGAGCCGGAAGAATCTTATAATTATAAATGGAAGGTATCGAGACCCTGATGCTGATTGGCTACTAACGTGGTATATCACACCGTATAATCCATGGTGAGTGACAGAACAATTATTACTGCTTTAAATACGTTGGTAACCAGGTTTATATTGCAGCAATACGCACCTGCCAGGTGGTATCAATTCCGGATATATGGCCAATAACCTGTTAAAGGCTTTACATCTCCACGTTGGCTCGTGCTAGACAGCCAAATCACACCTCGCCGTGGTATATTGGCCAATATACCACCACCCGTCAACCATCGTGCCTTAATTGCGTAAAATAATTCTCACCTCATAAGCAACATGTCGACTTCACAAAGAATCAATTAACCACAGTGACACGAGGACGCTACTGTCTTGTGGCACACCAACTAAATACAGTCATTTAAAAATACGATGTCAAAATGGACAGATCTCATTTCCTCATTATATAACTTTCAAAGAGCGCAGGCCTGTTGTGTGTCGTGATTCTTGTGTGTCTCTGTTCAGTGATGTGTGTGTGTGTGTGCTGTGTGTGTGCGTCTGTGTGTTGTCGTGTGTGTGTGTGTGTGTGTGTGTGTGTGTGTGTACGTGTGATGTGTGTGAATGTGTGTGTGTGCGTGTGTGTGTGTGTTGTGTGTGTGTGTGGTGTGTGTGTGTGTGTGTTGTGTGTGTGTGTGTGTGTGGCTGTGTGTGTGTGTGTGTGTGTCGGTTGTGTTATGTGATGTGTGTGTGTGTTGTAGTGTGTGTGCTGGTGTGTGTTTGTGTGTGTGTGTGTGTGTGTGTGGTCTGACTGTGTGTAGTGGTAAGGCCTGTGATGTCAATGCAGTATTCAGGATATTCAAGCAATCATGCTTTCCCAGGAGGGATTACCGGACTAAAGCCAGTGTCCCATTCAGAGAGGATAAAGCCCACAGTATTAATCTAGTGGAGTAGGCCTGTCACAGCCCCTCCACCACCAACCCCTCTCCTCTAACCCCACCCCCCTCCTCCTCATCCCCCCTCATTCCCTCTCCCCCTCATCCCCCCCTCCCCACCCACCTCATATTGTGCCCTTTGCTATATATCTGGAGCAAAATATTTTTTTTTGATTTTAGTTATAGGTTGTCTTTCTCCCTTCACCCCCCCCCCACCCCCTCTCCAGCTTCTTCCCCTCTCCCCTCATCCCCCTCTCCCTCTCACCCCTCATCCCCCATCTCCCCTCTCCCCCAGGCAGGACACCAATCACATACACTTGCATAACACACAAGTACCTCTTCACTTTCTCTCTCTCCTTTATCTTCCACGTTTGATCTCTCTCTTAACCCCCAACCCCCCACTCGATGTTTCTTTCCCAACGATGGACCTACATGTATACACAAACACAAACATACACCCTCACGCACGCACACACAGACATGCTCACACCCTTTATCTCCCTCACCAGTATCCATACAACCTGACACATGCCCAAGGACATTAGCCAGATATCTACTATATGTAGTGTTTAATAGCCATCCTCCACAGAGCTGCTACTTGTATTAAAAACCCATCCTCCACAGAGCTGTATGTTTAATATCCATCCTCCACAGAGCTGTGTGTTAATACCCATTCCTCCCAGAGCTGTGTGTTAATAAGCCATCCTCACACAGAGCTATATGTAAACCCTCCTCCACAGAGCTGTAATGGTTTACCCATCCTCCACAGAGCTGTATGTTAATACCCATCCTCCACAGAGCGTTATGTTAATACCCATCCTCCACAGAGCTGTATGTTAATACCTATCCCCACATAGCTGTTGTTAATACCCATCCTCCACAGAGCTGTATGGTTAATAACCCATCCTCCACAGAGCTGTATGTTTAATACCCCCATCCTCCACAGAGCTGTTATGTTAATACCCATCCTCCACAGAGCTGTAGTTTAATACCCATCCTCCACAGAGCTGTATGTTGATAACCCATCACTCCACAGAGCTGTATGTTAATACCCCATCCTCCACAGACTGTATGTTAATACCCATCCTCCACAGAGCTGTGTGTAATAGCCATCCTCCACAGAGCTGTATGTTAATACCCATCCTCCACAGAGCTGTATGTTAATACCCATCCTCCACAGAGCTGTAGTTAATACCCATCCCCCACAGAGCTGTATGTTAATACCCATCCTCCACAGAGCTGTATGTTAATACCCATCCTCCACAGAGCTGTAAAATGCCTTGCTCTGTGTGTGACTTCAAAAGTGGCCAGGGCTGCACTCCTGTAGCCAGATGTGACCACCCTAACCGTCCTCTCCGTCTCCTCTCCTCTCCTCTCCTCCCTCTCCTCTCCTCTCCTCTCCTCTCCTCTCCTCTCCTCGCCTCTCCTCTCCTCTCCTCTCCTCTCCTCTCCTCTCCTCTCCTCTCCTCTCCTCTTCCACTCCTCTTCACTTCCAATTCCCACTCACACAGATGTAGGATTCATGAGGAACACTGTCTCTCTGGTCTGGGCCAGGTTGTGCCTCTCTGTCAGTTAAATAGTCTGACAGGCTCCATAGCTCTGGTGGATGACTGTATCTCCCAGCATGCCCTTGCTTTGGGGATTCTTCTGAGTGTGTGTGTGTGTGTGTGCATTACGTGTTTCTGCGGATCTGCAGTCTCATTCAAAGCAATGAGGCAGACACAGTCTCATTCAAAGCAATGAGGCAGACACAGTCTCATTCAAAGCAATGAGGCAGTCACAATCTCATTCAAATCAATGAGGCAGTCACAGTCTCAATCAAAGCAATGAGGCAGTCACAGTCTCATTCAAATCAATGAGGCAGTCACAATCTCATTCAAATCAATGAGGCAGTCGCAGTCTCATTCAAATCAATGAGGCAGTCACAATCTCATTCAAATCAATGAGGCAGTCACAATCTCATTCAAATCAATGAGGCAGTCACAGTCTCAGATTCTAAAAGGTTTCAGAAACGATCTGTCCCGGGGGAACAGAGGAAACGGAACACTCGATATCCAGTGTTGTGGAAGTGGCACCACAGCTTGGTGTCTGCTTCAGGACACTTGCATCCATCATAATCAATAGACAATGATTCATAGAAATCAAAATCAAATCAAATGTTATTTGTCACATACACATGGTTAGCAGATGTTAATGCGAGTGTAGCGAAATGATTGTGCTTCTAGTTCCGACCGTGCAGTAATATCTAACAAGTAATATAACCTAACAATTTCACAACAACTACCTTATACACACAAGTGTAAGGAATGAATAAGAATATGTACATAAAAATATATGAATATTGGCCGAACGGCATAGGCAAGATGCAGTAGATGGTATAGAGTAGAGTATATACTGTACATATGAGATGAGTAATGTAGGGTATGTAAACATTATATAAAGTGGCATTGTTTAAAGTGGCTAGTGATACATTTATTATTAAAGTGGCTAGTTTAAAGTGGATAGTGGTGAGAGATGAGTCAGTATGTTGGCAGCAGCCACTCAATGTTAGTGATGGACCAGTATGGGGAATGATAAAGTCTTAATAGGATGACTGGCGAGACCCACCTCGAAGATGAAACTGATGGAAGTTTAACCTGCCCATATATTTTCTAAATGAATAATCATCAGCAAAAAAATATATATTGCGATTTAAAAAATAATAATCCTACAGAGCATACTTTCATATAGGTGTGCACAAAGCTTTGTGGATGTGTATATAATCGCACCTATTTCTTACTGATTAAAACAGCCTACAGAGCATTCAAATTCAAATTCAAATCTGGACCTCAAAGCCAGTTCCACTGCTTTTTAAAATTGTTCCCCTCTAATCAAGGACTGATTTAGACCTGGGACACCAGGTGGTTGCAATTAATTATCAGGGAGAACAGAAAACTATCAGTACATCTGGACCTCCAGGGGTAAGATCGGAAATACTCCTTTCTTAGACTTAGAATTTAGAAAGTGGGTTCTCCACATAGGAGAACCCACTTTGGTTCCAGGTAAAACCCTTTTTGGTTCCAAGTAGAACTATTTTGGGTTCAATGTAGAACCCTCTGTTTAAAGGGTTCTACCTGGAACCAAAAAGGTTCTACCTGGAAGCAAAAAGGATTATTCAAAGGGTTCTCCTATGGTGACAGCTGAACGTAAGAGGGTATAGAGACATGTTCAGTGCAGTAGTACAGATAGATATAATTCTGCTGACTCTGGTATACTGTCAGTCGTCATGCAGGAAGTCAACAACATCTCTCTCTTCTCTCTTCTACTATACAAGCGCTCCCGAGCGGAGCAGTGGTCTGAGGCACTGCATCTCAGTGCTAGAGGCATCACTACAGACCCTGGTTCGATCCCGGGCTGTATCACAACCGGACGTGATCGAGAGTCCCATAGGGTGACGCACAATTGGTCGAGCGTCGTCCGTGTTAGGGGAGGGTCTGGCTGGGGTAGGCCGTCATTGTAAAATAAGAATTTGTTCTTAACTGACTTGCCTAGTTAAGTAAATGTTAAATATATATATATTTTTAAATACAATAAATCATGAATGACTCTTCAACCCTGAACTACACCCCCACAGACATGACCAAGATATCACATAATTTTTCTTGCACTTACATTCACGCTTGTCTTTTCTTACTACCCCAGGTGGAGAGGTCGGGCAACAACAACTCCACCATGCTGACTCTCAACAGGGTGCTCAGCACCCTCCCGTACGACTGTGGGCCACTCCTACTCTATCATCAAGTTTGCTGACAACACAACGGTGGTAGGCCTGATCACCAACAGTGATGAGACAGCCCTACAGGGAGGAGGTCAGATAACTGGCAGTGTGGTGCCAAGACAACAACCTCTACCTCAACATCAGCAAGACCAAGGAGCTGATGGTGAACTACAGGAAGTAGGGGAGCGGTGCACATCGACGGGGCCGCAGTGGAGCGGGTCAAGAGCTTCTAGTTCCTCTGTGTCCACATGACTGAGGACTTACCATGGTCCTCTCACACCAACACAGTCATAAAGAAGGCACGGCAGTGCCTCTTCTCCCTTAGGAGGCTGAAACGATTTGGCATGGCCCCTCAGATCCTAAGGAATAGAGAGCCTCACCATCGAGAGCACCATCGAGAGCACAATCGAGAGCCTCCTGACTGGTTGTCTGGTATGGAAACTGCACCACCCTTGACCGGAAGGCCCTACAGAGGGTGGTGTGGACGGCCCAGCGCTTCACTGGGGGTGAGCTCCCATCCATCCAGGACATATATGCCAAGCAATGTTTGAGAAAGGTCTAAAAATTACCAAAGGTTCCAGCCACCCAAAACATGGATTGTTCTCCATGCTCCCGTTAGGCAGGAGGTACCGGTGCATCATCGCACAGACCAACAGAGACCAAAACAGCTTCTATCTCCTGGCCATACGACTGTTAAATGGCTAAGACCACTGCTCTCCCTCTCCCACAGACTAGCCACACTGACTCTTTGTAAATCCACAGGTCTACCCACTCAGACACACACACCCTCACTGTCACCCTTACTCACACCAAACACACACACACACACACACACACACACACACACACACACACACACACACACACACACACACACACACACACACACCACACACACACACACAACACACACACACACACACACACACACACACACACACACACACACACACACACACACACACACACACACACACACACACACAACCACACTCAACACCACCCTCACTTCACACACTCATTAGTGACGCCACACACTCACAGACACCCGCACACACACCCTCACACGTACCCTGCTGCTAAAATGGTTATTGACTAGATGTATTACTACCACTCTGCTGTTGTTAATTGATTATTGATTTCTATTACCATTAGTATCTATTTATCCTGCTACTGGTCACTATTACTGCTGTTTACATGTATATATTATCACTAGTATATTACCACCAGTATTTATATATTACCATTACTATATTACCACCAGTATTTATATATTCCTATTCTGTATATCCACTTATCACGTCTACACTGACACTCTTGTACAGACACACACACACATACTCACACTAACACCCCCACACTTAGAATTAGACACACACACACACACACTCACACTAACAATCTTACAATGAAGAATGTTTCTCACCCAAATGGTTAGGGGGGTTTGGGATTTAGGGACTGTAAAGCTGATCCTAGATCAGTACAAGGGCGTCTTTTACACTGAGCTAGCCTATAGGCTACCACTTTGGACCCCCCCCCCCCCATTCTGTGTGTTAATGAGTGATCCTCACAGCCTAACTCAGCCACTAGGTCACCACCTGCTGGTATGTTCTGTTCTCACCCTGCTTGACCAAACCCAGGCTCCATAAGCCGCATTAAGGCCATGGACAACAAGGAATGTGCCAACTCTCCACCTGTAAATGCACACTCGTGAACAACTTCAACGTACTGTCATTTAACCTACACACCATCCCAGAAAAGATGTCCGTGTGGCAGACCTTCCCTGCTTCCCATTAAAACTGGAGCAGAGATAATCGAGTGCTCCTGTCTCATTATGCTGAGTTAGAACAATGAATGGGAGAGATCAGTGTGGTTAAACCAGACTGAATACGAAGTGAATCAACTGTGAAATCAGTTTGGATGTCAAGCTGCTGGAGTTCTATCAAGCTGCTGGAGTTCTTAATTCTTCCATTAAAACTAGGCCTATAGTGCAAAGCAAAGATGATCAAGTGCCTCAGTATCATCATCCCAATGAATGGATGTGATCCGGGTGAGTCTGAGGCTTTCTACGAGCAGCTTTCCTTCCCCATTGTTTGTGTTTACTGAGTTGAAGAGTGCAGGCTTCCTCTTCATAGGACAAAACCCTGGATAATAACATAGAATCCTGCGTATTCAAGCAACAGCACTATACAGGCCTATCGTAGGCCACACAGTCACTGATACAGAAACAAACACATTTTGATCTCCCTACCTACATATCCCGTACACTACCTACCACCGCTGTGCCCTTGAGCAAGACACTTTGATCCAGGGGCGCTGCTCGGCAGCAGCTGATCTCAGCCTGTGACGTGTGTGTTGCGTGTCAGGTTGGGTACTATGACAACAATAAATAAAGAATATCTGTGTAACTGGACTAATAAAGCAAATGTTGTATTGTATTCTACCTCGATGTGGATAGCTCAGACTGAGCTGGTTGTCTCCTCTGACACACATATACAGAAATACACAGGACTCCCAGGGTTAATGCTCTGGGCCTTTTGGCTCAATGTAAACTATTAAGACGTGTGAAGGATATCCCCTTGGCAGAGGGAGACGGCACAGGGAATCTGGCAACCTTCCAGCTCCTCTTCCACCGGGGTTTCCGATTACACATTCTGTATAAGATAGGCTATATCATCATCACTTCCTGTCCCTGTGTTGGCGGAACAAACTATATCATCATCACTTCCTGTCCCTGTGTTTGGTGAGACCAAAAACGATATCAGTCATCCACTTGCCATTGTCCCTGTTTCGGCGGAACCAACTTATTCAAATCACTTCCTGTCCCTGTGTTGGTGGACCCAACTATATCATCACTTCCTGTCCCTGTGTTGGTGGACCCAACTAATATCATCATCACTTCCTGTCCCTGTGTTGGTGGACCAACTATATCATCATCACTTCCTGTCCCTGTGTTGGTGGACCAAACTATTCATCATCACTTCCTGTCCCTGTGTTGGCGGAACAAACTTAATCATCATCCTTCCTGTCCCTGTGTTGGCGGACCAAACATATCATCATCACTTCCTGTCCCTGTGTTGGTCGGACCAAACTATATCATCATCACTTCCTGTCCCTGTGTTGGTGGACCAAACTATATCATCATCACTTCCTGTCCCTGTGTTGGTGGACCAAACTATTATCATCATCACTTTCTGTCCCTGTGTTGGCGGACCAAACTTTTCATCATCACTTCCTGTCCCTATGTTGGCGGACCCAACTATATCATCATCACTTCCTGTCCCTGTGTTGGTGGACCAAACTATATCATCATCACTTCCTAACCCTGTGTTGTGGACCAAACTATATCATCATCACTTCCTGTCCCTGTGTTGGCGGACCAAACTATATCATCATCACTTCCTGTCCCTGTTTCGGCGGAACCAATTATATCTCATCACTTCCTGTCCCTGTGTTGGTGGACCCAACTATATCATCACTTCCTGTCCCTGTGTGTTGGTGGACCCAACTATCATCACTTCCTGTCCCTGGGTTGGTGGACCAAACTATATCATCATCACTTCCTGTCCCTGTGTTGGCGGACCCAACATTTTCATCATCACTTCCTGTCCCTATGTTGGAGGACCCAACTTATATCATCATCACTTCCTGTCCCTGTGTTGGTGGACCCACTATATCATCACTTCCTGTCCCTGTGTTGGTGGACCCAAAACATATATCATCATCACTTCCTGTCCCTGTTTCGGAACCAACTATATCATCATCACTTCCTGTCCCTTGTGTTGGGGACCCAACTATATCATCACTTCCTGTCCCTGTGTTGGTGGACCCAACTATATCATCATCAACTTCCTGTCCCTGTGTTGGTGGACCAAACTATATCATCATCACTTCCTGTCCCTGTGTTGGTGGACCAAACTATTATCCATCACTTTCTGTCCCTGTGTTGGCGGACCCAACATTTTCATCATCACTTCCTGTCCCTATGTTGGCGACTCAACTATATCATCATCACTTCCTGTCCCTGTGTTGGTGGACCAAACATATATCATCATCACTTCCTAACCCTGTGTTGGTGGACCAAACTATATCATCATCACTTCCTGTCCCTGTGTTGGCGGACCAAACTATATCATCATCACTTTCCTGTCCCTGTTTCGGCGGAACCAATTATATCATCATCACTTCCTGTCCCTGTGTTGGTGGACCCAACTATATCATCACTTCCTGTCCCTGTGTTGGTGGACCCAACTATATCATCATCACTTCCTGTCCCTGTGTTGGTGGACCAAACTATATCATCATCACTTCCTGTCCTGTGTTGCGGACCCAACATTTTCATCATCACTTCCTTGTCCCTATGTTGGAGGACCCAACTATATCATCATACTCACTTCCTGTCCCTGTGTTTGGTGGACCACAACTATATCACATCACTTCCTGTCCCTGTGTTGGTGGACAAACTATATCATCATCACTTCCTGTCCCTGTGTTGGCGGAACAAACATATATCATCATCACTTCCTGTCCCTGTGTTGGTGGACCAAACTATATCATCATCACTTCCTGTCCTTTGTTGTGGACCAAACTATATCATCATCACTTCCTGTCCCTGTGTTGGCGGACCAAACTATATCATCATCATTCCCGTCCCTTGTTGGCGGACCAAACTATATCATCATCACTTCCCGTCCCTGTGTTGGCGGACCAAACTATATCATCATCACTTCCCGTCCCTGTGTTGGCGGACCAAACTATATTCATCATCACTTCCCGTCCCTGTGTTGGCGGACCAAACTATATCATCATCACTTCCCGTCCCTGTGTTGGTGGACCAAACTATATCATCATCACTTCCCGTCCCTGTGTTTTGCGGAACCAAACTATATCATCATCAACTTCCTGTCCCTGTGTTGGCGGACCAAACTATTCATCATCACTTCCTGTCCCTTGTGTTGGTGGACCAACTATATCATCATCACTTCCTGTCCCTGTGTTGGGGACCAAACTACATCATCACTTCCTGTCCCTGTGTTGGCGGACCAAACTATATCATCATCACTTCCTGTCCCTGTGTTGGCGGACCAAAAATACTATATCATCACATCACTTCCTGTCCCTGTGTTGGCGGACCGAAACTCATATCTCCATCATTCCTGTCCCTGTGTTGGACGGAGCCGGAACTATATCATCATCATCCATGTCCCTTGTTGGCGGACCGAACGTATATCATCATCACTTCCTGTCCCTTGTGTTGGCGGACCACACTATATCATCATCCTTCCTGTCCCTTGTGTTGGGACGAACTATATCATCATCACTTCCTGTCCCTGTGTTGGCGGACCAAACTTATCATCATCACTTCCTTTCCCTGTGTTGGCGGACCAAACTATATCATCATCACTTTCCTGTCCCTGTGTTGGCGGACCCAAACTATATCATCATCACTTCCTGTCCCTGTGTTGGCTGACCAAACTATATCATCATCACTTCCTGTCCCTGTGTTTGGCGGACAGAAGCTATATATCTGATCATCACCTTCCTTGTCCTGTGGTTGGGCGGAGCCAAACTATATCATCATCACTTCCTGTCCCTGTGTTGGCGGACCAAACTATATCATCATCACTTCCTGTCCCTGTGTTGGCGGACCGAACTACTTTAATGTGTGGTTTTGGATGGCAACACCTCTTTGAACCTTTTAAAGATACACATGTTCTCGTCCAGTGACCTGAGTGATCTTCTGGCAGCAGGCGTGGGTGGACTAGGTGCAAATGTCATATAACTCATGTTCTATTGTCACATTCACTTTGGCTTGAGAACTGCTTGACATTACACAGCCACGTGGACTAAACAAAACAGACTGATTATTGATCTCCATATGACCTAACATTTGAACCTAAATTATTACAACGAAAGCTCAATAGCAATATCGCACCATCTTACCAATTATGTTTAAACAGCATCTTGACATTTGTTTTCAGAGAACAACCCAAAAGAGGTAAAGGCTGAATGACCAATTTCTCTGAGATAAACGATTAAAAAAAACAGGTCTAGCTTGCAAATGTTTTTTCTCCCAAACAAATCACACGATTGGTATCTCGTGCAGCTTTTCTAGAAACAAACCTTTATTATTAATGCTCTCAACGTTTCTGTCGCGTAGCCTGTGGTTTACCGGGCTGGTTCTAGAATGAGCGCTCAAGCGCTGTCCGTGGTTCTGAAATTGAGCACACTCGTACCGCGCGCTCAAAGCAACATGCAACACCGTTGATAAGCAGCTTTATCACAGGGAATTAAAATGGGACGTTTCTCGAAGCTAAATCCTTACTCTGTTTTAACAACAACATCATCTGATTTGATACCGATGTAAAAGTAACGAAACTAAACTAAAGAATACTACATTGAAAGTGGTTGAGATTGACTTTACAAACCCTAATTTACAAAATAATCGGCGACACCACACTGTTTTGTTTTGAAACTTGGCTCAGCCATTAGACATAAACTCTTATTTTCTTTAATTAAATAACCTATTATTTTTTTAAATCTCAACTGAACTGAATCGTTCAGCAACCTACCTGAAGTAGTTTTCTGTGGACCGTCGTCAGTTCAGGACTGGAAAATGTCTCCTTGGTGCTGCCCCCACCTTCTAGTTCCTACTGCTGCCTCGCTTCAAAAGGATTGCCCTCGGAGGAAACTCCGCCCCGCCTGCAAGCGACAGCCTCCAACATCAACAAAGATGGTTGCGCTCTCTGACGTCATAAGCCCATAATGAAGATGCGGCTCACAAGCTAGATGTTTAGGCATTAGTGGTTACTGATAATAAAGTATAACCTGGTAAAAAGTTAAATGGTAGGTGACTGATATACACTGCCCTGCTGTTTGTGGAGGAGCTAGTCCGTCTAGTAGGGATGTTGAGAACTTGCAATAAATACTAAATAATACAGACAGCTCACGATTCAAGACATGTCCAAAAGAAGCTACTTCCTTTTTTGAGTACCTGTGACCCATCATGTTAACCACAGGCTGGAGATTGGCTCTGTGATTCGGTCATCCTCTAGACAGGTGATATTGGTCTCCTTGAAGAGAAGCACGTCTCTGTAGCCCAGTGCTGTAGAGTTAGTTAGAGAGTAAAGCGATGGAGAGATCCATATAGGTCTCTCTCTCTCTCTCTCTCTCTCAATTCAATTCAATTCAATTCAATTCAAGGGGCTTTATTGGCATGGGAAAACATGTCGTTCAACATGGTGCCAAAAGCGAAGTTGACGGTAGATATTATAACAAAAGTGAAATAACAATACAGAATAACAGTAAACATTACACATACAGAGAGTTTCAAAACAATAAAGGACATTACAAATGTTATATTATATATATACAGTGTTTGTAACAAATGTACAAATGGTTAAACAGCACACAAGTTAAAATAAATAAGCATAAATATGGGTTGTATTACATGGTTTTGTTCTTCACTGGTTGCCCTTTCTTGTCGGCAACAGGTCACAAGCTTTGCTGCTGTGATGGCACACTGTGGAATTTCTCCCAGTAGATATGGGAGTTTATCAAAATTGGATTTGTTTTCAAATTCTTTGTGGATCTGTGTAACTGTGGGAAATATGTCTTCTCTAATATGGTCATACATTGGCAGGAGGTTAGAAGTGCAGCTCAGTTTCACCTCATTTTGTGGGCAGTGAGCACATCAGCCTGTCTTCTCTTGAGGACAGGCCTCTCTCGCTCTCGCTCTCATCTTCGCTCTCGCTCCAGCTCTCTCTCTCTCTCTCTCTCTCTCTCTCTCTCTCTTCTCTCTCTCTCTCTCTCTCATCTCTCTCTCTCTCTCTCTCTCTCATCTCTCTCTCTCTCCTCTCTCTCTCTCTCTCCTCTCTCTCTCTCTCTCTCTCTCTCTCTCTCTCTCTCTCTCTCTCTCTCTCTCTCTCTCTCTCTGCTCTCTCTCTCTCTCTCTCTCTCTCTCTCTCTCTCTCTCTCTCTCTCTCTCTCTCTCTCTCTCTTCTCTCTCTTCTCTCTCTCTCTCTCTCTCTCAACAGTGATTGATGATGTTCAGTTTTCCATCACTGCCAATTAGCAGGACAGTTATATGTACATTAGTATACGTGTGTGTGTGTGTGATGGGACTTTGTTGACTTGTTCATGTGTGTTGTGTTTCGATGGGATCAATCAGGCTAATCGTAGACAGCTGATATTCTAGTTTAAGGATGGAGCATGGGAGACACTAAGAGCTAAGAGAGAACTCTACAGAGGAGGACACTAAGAGGAGACGAGGAAAGGACACTACAATAATATTGAGACAGCCTATATCTAGCTAGTTGAGAAGCCCCAATATGTAGCATCCGTGGAAATAACCCAGTTCTTAAATAAACAGGCCTAAACCAAAATAATTCAGTGTCTCAGTGTATAAATCAGTCTCTTAATAGTTGTTTACCACCTGTTTCTACTGCTGCCTGGCTATGGTTGAAACTTCTGTGTCTCGTCTTGCATGAACCTCTCCATCCATTTCAGAGAGGCTCACTGAAGGCACTCACAGGCAGGGCATAGACTGACCCTTAACCCAGCAGTCTCTCTCTCTCTGTTCGCTTTCTCTCACTCCAGCTCTCTCTTCTCTGCCCTCTCTCGTCTCTCTCTCTCTTCTCCCCCTCTATCTTCTCTCCATCTTTCTCCCTTCCTCTGTCTCTCTCTCTCTTCTCTTCCTCTCTCTCGCTCTCTTCTCGCTCTCTCTCTCTCCTCCCTCTCTTCTCTCCCTCTCTCTCTTCCTTCCTCTCTCTTTCTTCTCTCCCCTCTCTCTCCCTCTCCCTCTCTTCATCCCCTTCTCGTCCCTCTTCTCTCCCTCACACCTCCTCCTTCTCTCCCTCTCTCTTTCCCCCTACTGTCTCTTTTCTCCCTCTATCTGGTCATCTCACTCTTTTTCTCCAATCTTATATGAAACTCACGTTATCTATCTGTTCATCTCCTTCTTCCATCGCCCCAGTCTTTGAGTCATTTTAAGTGTGTGGTTCACAGCTGTAGTGATATGGGCTGTAGTTTGGGTTTGTTGTCTTGTTCAGATGGGTGTCTCTGTATTGATTTAGTTCCCTTACCTGCAATGTGAGTCAGTCGCCACTGAATAGAGACGGCCCAGGTTTATCTAGGAGATCTGGGTGTGAGTCAGTCGCCACTGGATAGAGACGGCCCTGGTTTATCTAGGAGATCTGGGGGTGAGTCAGTCGCCACTGGATTGAGACGGCCCTGTTTATCTAGGAGATCTGGAGTGAGTCATTCGTCACTGAATAAGACGGCCCCTGGTTTATCTAGGAGATCTGGGGTGTGAGTCAGTCGCCACTGGATTGAGACGGCCCTGTTATTTTAGGAATCTGGGAGTGAGTCATTCGTCAGTGAATAGAGAACGGCCCTGGTTTATCTAGGAGATCTGGGATGTGAGTCATTCGACACTGGATAGAGACAGCCCAGGTCTATCTAGGAGATCTGGGATGTGAGTCATTCATCACTGGATAGAGATGGCCCAGGTTATCTAGGAGATATGGGGATGTGAGTCATTCGACACTGGATAGAGACAGCCAGGTTATCTAGGAGATACTGGGATTCTGAGTCATTCGACACGCTGGATAGAGAGGCCCAGGTCTATCTAGGAGATCTGGGATGTGAGTCATCGACACTGGATGAGACAGCCCAGGCTATCTAGAGAATTGGGATGTGAGTCATTCATCACTGGATAGAGATGGCCAGGTTTATCTAGGAGATCTGGGATGTGAGTCATTCGAACTGGATAGAGACAGCCCAGGTTAATTTAGGAGATCTGACAGAGGAGTAGGACAGGAGAGGGAGGCACAGAGAGGAGACACGGGACGGGAGAGGAGGACAGGAGAGGAGGACAGTGTGTGTGAAGTGTGTGTGAATAATTGTGTTTTTATCCGAGTGAGAGTCGTAGAGTGTGTCAGGTATTTCTACTAGAAAGGGAAACGACTGTGACATGGCTGAGAGATTCATTGCAGTGAGATATAGTCTGTGTTTCACAGACACATGGCAGTGAGAAATAGTCTGTGTTTCACAGACACCTGGCAAGTCGAGATACAGTCTGTGTGTTTCACAGACACATGGCAGCTGAAGAATAGTCTGTGTTTCACAGACACATGGCAGTGAGAAATAGTCTGTGTTTCACAGACACATGGCAAAGCAGGAAATAGTCTGTGTTCACAGACACATGGCAGTGAGGAATAGTCTGTGTTTCACAGACCACATGCAGGAGAATAGTCTGTGTTTCACAGCAAACACATGGCCAGTGAGGAGAAATAAGTACCTGATGTGTTCACAGACACATGCGAGTGAGAAATAGTCTGTGTTCACAGCAACGCATTGGCAGTGGAGAAATAGTCTGGTTTCACAACACATGGCAGTGAGAATAGTCTGTGTTCACAGACAATGCAGTTAGAAGAATAGTCTGTGTTTCACAGACACATGGCAGTGAGAAATAGTCTGTGTTTCACAGACACATGGCAGTGAGAAATAGTCTGTGTTTCAGTGTTTGCGGGTTTCCTATCTACGTACATAAACAAACACATCTGCCTGTTTGCCGGCGATCCTGGGTAGCCATCTGATCTGATTGACCTTCACTCAGAGGTACACACAGGTTTTCCATCTGATCTGAATGACCTTCACTCAGAGGTACACACAGGTTATCCATCTGATCTAAATGACCTTGACTCAGAGGTACACACAGGTTATCCATCTGATCTAAATGACCTTGACTCAGAGGTACACACAGCTTATCCATCTGATCTAAATGCAACTCATATATCCTGATGGACTCAGTCATGGTCTCAGTCATATTTCATCAGCGTATTGTTTACTCTGGTTGAGCCAGACATACAGGTATTAGAGTAGACTAATCCATGCATGTAATGGAGTTGAATGAAAGACTTGTAGATAAATATTTAGAATGCCTTGCCATTTCACCTGAACTGAATACCTGACCCAAAGCTAAACGTCTGATATCTTTTCAAGCCTGGTTTTCGTTACTGCGTCCTGATCGGGTGTAACGCATATTCCATTCATTGTTGTATATGTTCCATTGATGACTAGGATGTTCCAATTAAACATGTATTTATTGATCACAGACACTTAAAAAAAAAAAAAAATCCATGGTGTATTGTCATGATTTACAAGTAACATTAGGTACGGGGAGGCAAGGCGTTTCTCCATGGTGATTTCACAGGGTTTTGTTGAATAACATATTGAAACATCGATCACTAACACAGTCCAGGGCTGTATCACACATACCATTCTATTCCCTATGTAGTGCACTACAAACACCGGTCATTCTGAGGGTTTTAATCAAGCAGTGAATGTAATGTAAATGTTAAGCTTTTATCTCATATTGATGTTGTGTTTATTAGACATGTGACACGCCTGATGAATATGAGCCAATATAAAACCTACTTAATAATATCTGTCAGCTGTGGCTCATTAGCATGATGTGTTTGACCTTGTTTAACCAGCTAAGTCTTTTCGAACACATTTCTCTTTTACAATAACGACCTGACCAGGAGGGAGCATGTAATGTGTGAATTAGAATGACTTCTTTGATCCTTGGCTGAGGTGGTTGTAGTCTATCTGAGAGTTACCTAACATCCTCCATAGAGCCATTCTAAGTTAAACACTAAACAGCACATGACCCCAGTACATGCAGGACCTGGTTCAATAGGAGGGTATCGGAGAAAGCAGAGGCCCACCGTTCACAGACAGAGGATCTCAGTCTTCTGCTGCCACTGTGTATAAACCTCCAACCAGTTAGACTGAAGAGTCATACGGATGGTGAACCAATCCCCCACCCAGTTAGACTGAAGAGGCATATGGCTGGTGAACCAATCCCCCACCCAGTTAGACTGAAGAGTCATATGGCTGGTGAACCAACCCTCCACCCAGTTAGACTGAAGAGTCATATCATATTGCGGGTAACCAACCCTCCACCACGTTAGACTGAAGAGTCATATGGCTGGTGAACCAAAACCCTCCAACCAGTTAGACTGAAGAGTCATGATGGCATGGTGAACCAACCCCCCAACCAGTTAGACTGAAAGAGTCATAGGCTGGTGAACCAACCTCCAACCAGTAGACTGAAGAGTCATATGGCTGGTGAACAACCTCCAACCAGTTAGACGGAAGAGTCATATGGCTGGTGAACCAACCCTCCAACCAGTTAGACTGAAGAGTCATATGGCTGGTGAACCAACCCTCCACCCAGTTAGACTGAAGAGTCATATGTCTGTGGGAACCATCCCCACCCAGTTAGACTGAAGAGTCATATGGCAGGTGAACCAACCTCTACCCAAGTAGACTGAAGAGTCATATGGCAGGTGAACCAACCCTCCACCCAGTTAGACTGAAGAGTCATATGGCAGGTGAACCAACCCTCCACCCAGTTTAGACTGAAGAGTCATATGGCTGGTGAACCAACCCTCCACCCAGTTGGACTGAAGAGTCATATGGCAGGTGAACCAACCCTCCACCCAGTTAGACTGAAGAGTCATATGGCAGGTGAACCAACCCTCCACCCAGTTAGACTGAAGAGTCATATGGCAGGTAACCAACCCTCCACCCAGTTAGACTGAAGAGTCATATGGCTGGTGAACCAACCCTCCACCCAGTTGGACTGAAGAGTCATATGGCAGGTGAACCAACCCTCCACCCAGTTAGACTGAAGAATCATATGGCTGGTGTGAACCAAACCCTCCACCCAGTTAGACTGAAGAGTCATATGGATGGTGAACCAACCCTCCACCCAGTTGGACTGAAGAGTCATATGGCTGGTGAACCAACCCTAACCAAGAAACAAAAGAGTTTGAGGAAGCAGCCATCTGCACTGAAAAACGGGTGGAATATAATTAGCTTGTTGTTTTACATTCATGAGAGGTTGTTGTCAGGAATGGCTACTGGTACTAGCATTATACCAGTATAGCGTTATAGCGTTATACCATTATAGCGTTATAGCATTATACCATTATAGCGTTAGATATAACAGTATAGCTATAGCATATACCAGTATAGCACTTATAGATTAACCATATGCGTTATAGCATTATACCAGTTATATCGTTATAGCATATACCAGTAAAGCGTTATAGCATTATACCAGTATAGCGTTATAGATTTGGTTTTTTTATACCAGTATAGCATTATTACCATTATAGCGTTTATAGCATTATACCAGTATAGCTTATAGCATTACACGTATAGCGTTATAGCATTATACCAGTTAAGCGTTTATAGCATTATACCAGTATAGCGTATAGCATTATACCAGTATAGCGTATAAGCATTATACCATTATAGCGTTATAGCATTATACCAGTATAGCGTTATAGCATTATACCAGTATAGCTTTATAGCATTATAGCATTGTAGCGTTATAGCATTATAGCATTGTAGCGTTATAGCATTATAGCATTGTAGCGATATAGCTTTACAGCATTATAGCGTTATATCATTATAGCATTGTAGCGTTATAGCATTATAGCATTGTAGCGATATAGCATTATAGCATGTAGCGTATAGCGTTATAGCGTTATGCTATTATTAGGAGGGTTATGGAATTATAGCATTATAGCATAATAGCGTTATAACATATTATCTTTATAGCGTTGTGCTATTATTAGGAAGGTAATGTAATTATAGCATTATAGCACTATAGCGTTTATACCATTATAGCGGTATAGCATTATGCTATTATTAGGAGGGTTATGGAATTATAGCATTATAGCGTATAGCATTATTGCATTATAGCGTTATAACATTACAGCGTTAAAGCTATAGCATTATAGCATTATAGCGTTATAGCGTTATAGCATTATGCTATTATTAGGAAAGTTCTAGAATTATAGCATTATAGCATTAGTGTTATAGTGTTATAGCTTATAGCATTAGTGTTATAGCACCACAGCGTTGTTACGAATCCCTTTGGCCCGACGATCTAGGGGATGGTAACGAGACCCGTAACATAACTCATGCAAAGTATAATAGTGAAAACGTAACAGTGAGAACAAAAAACCACAGACAACAATTACCGTCAAACACTCATGGTTTATTTGGTAAACCATGGTATCTCCCGGGTGGCGCAGTGGTCTAGGGCACTGCATCGCAGTGCTAGCTGCGCCACCAGAGTCTCTGGGTTCGCGCCCAGGCTCTGTCGCAGCGGCCGCAACCGGAGATCCGTGGGGCGACGCACAATTGGCATAGCGTCGTCCGGGTTAGGGAGGTTTGGCCGGTAGGGAGGGGTTGGCCGGTAGGGATATCCTTGTCTCAGTATGTAAAAAAAAAAAAAAAAAAAAAAAAAAAAAAAAAATGTAATAAAAATGATGCACCTCTACTGTAAGTCGCTCTGGATAAGAGCGTCTGCTAAATGACTGTAATGTAAATGTAAACACACGGTAACGGGGCGGGCGGGGGCAGGAAAAGGGGCTGAGCTGGACCCAATGAAAGAAACAAATATCCCAAAACACCCCTAAATTAGACTAGCCTACTACTATACAGCTAACTAACTAACCAAAAATACAGTGGGTGGTCCACCCAGTTCTAACTAGTGTTAGACAAAGTATTCCTACGGGTAGTGTATGCCCATGGGCGACTTGTCTTGGTACCCCCTTTTCCCACTATCAAACACACAGTCAAACACCATAACAAAACAATACTCACAGGGTAACGGACAAAGTGACATGTAGTTGCAAAAACAAGAGATCTACAGAGAGATGGCATGACAGATTGAGCTCCAGAGAAAACAACTGAATGGGTTTTTAAACCAAGGGAAAGGGGTTGTGATTGGATAATGGAAACAGGAGGAGGTGTGTCTTCTGATTGATGACTGATTGGGGAATGATGATTGCCACCTGTGAGGGGAGAAGGGGAGAAAATAAATACACACACAGGATACACACAGGATACTCACACACACAGGATACCTGTATCCGTAACAAGCGTTATAACATTATAGAGTTATAGCGTTATAGCGTAATAGCATTATAGCATTATAGCGTAATAGCGTAATAGTGTTATAGCGTTATAGCGTTATAGTGTTATAGCGTTATAGTGTTATAGTGTTATAGCGTTATAGCATTATAGCGTAATAGCGTTATAGTGTTATAGCGTTATAGCGTAATAGTCTTATAGCGTTATAGAGTTATAGCGCTATGGTGTTATAGCGTTATAGTGTTATAGTTGTAAGAAAAACTTTTATGCTCATATATGCTTGAAGCCAAGATAGGCTTTTATATCTATGCATTAGCCTTTAGTAACAAAAGGCAAAGCAAATGAACTTATATTACAAGTGTGTTTGCAGTATGTTGCACAACCTGTTTCTGGCATGCCATACTAATGTTTCCACATACAGCCAAGAAAACAGGAACTGGGTCAACCGCAGAGGTCTAAGGGACTTCATCTTGTGATGACATATCTGCTGATGGCTGGAAGACACACACACACCCACGCACATTTACACTCAAACACAGAGAACCACACACACCGCATTAATACCTAATAGAGCTTCTAGGGATCCTAAGCTTATCAACATTGTGCACACCACGGCAGTTGGGAAATTCAAAACAGACATTAAGCAAGGGACATTCTTCAACAACAATGGTGGACCAATAAGCATGGACTACGCCGGACCAGAGCCAACCAGAGGACCAGGACTTCAAAGAATCAACCTACTTTCTGTACTGTATATAATCTGTAATCAACCTGTTTTAGGGGTCTCCTCTTTCAGCTCACTCGGAGTTTTTAGACGGAGCCCCGCATGCGCAGTACCAAATATTTACTCTGAATAAACTGCTGATTGTTAAACTTTAACTCCTCGTCTGAGTCGATCCTTGACCGACTCGCTCACCTGTGCACCTCACCTTTTATCAACAGAARRTTGGTAGCAGAGGATGGTTAACTAAAGACCCATAAAACGTGAGAGTGCGGGAGCGAWTTGGTGAAAGGACGGCTCAAGGAGACAGACGAGCCAATTCGGGGGAGGACAAAATTCTGCTCAACTCGGGGAACTGATCTCAGGTCGACCACTGAAAAGGTAAGCAAAACCTGTTAAAACAAACTTTGCACATTGTCGTATAGTCCAATACCAAATTTAAGATCAGTAATACCGAGTGTGAGTATGAATTTTGTGCAAATTTATTACTAAATTCCACCAAGCAGTGAAGTAAACGTATTGTGGTACAATACAATGTTAGATGTATTAGACTGAATTTTTATGGTTTGTAAAATTAAGATGAAACAGGCTTAATTTTTATTGTTTGTAAAATTGAGATGAAACAGGCTTAATTTTATTGTTTGTAGAATTAAGATGAAACAGGCTTAATTTTATTGTTTGTAAAGTTAAGATGAAACAGGCTTAATTTTATTGGTATGTACAATTAGGATGAAATAGGCTTAATTGTATTATTGGTAGACTATTTGTGCCTGGGGAAGATACAGACCTGGAAGAGATGCTATTCAGATATTTCGGCAGCGCCCGATGAGGAATAGATCTATGTGTTTTGTGCCTGGGGAAGATACAGACCTGGAAGAGATGCTATTCAGATATTTCGGCAGCGCCCGATGAGGAATAGATCTATGTGTTTTATGCTTAGGGAAGATACAGACCTAGCAGTGTTTTACAGTATTGTGCCTGGGGAAGATACAGACCTGGAAGAATATGACCAATAGTTCGGTTGATACAAGTACAAGGTGATTTACATACCATAACTTAGCTCATGACTGGTTAAATGTGTTGTAGAGTTGCTACCTGAGTGCACGAGGTATACGAATGAGGCATATTGTTGATTGACTAGTAAACCAACAGACCGGCTGTGACCGGTGAGGTTTTAACTGTACACAGCGTCTCACAAGGGTTTAATTGGGTTGTATGTCTCAACAAACTCTGGGTATACGACGGAGGAGCTCTGAGATAAGACAGAGTACGAGTAATTGTTTCTCCAAGAATACATCGCTGTCTCAAGGCAGTGACGGGCTAAGTATATTCAGATAGTCAAAATTATTTCATCACCATGGCAGCTTCGCAATCTCCAAAACTGAAATTTAACGAGTATCTAGACCAGCGGGTGCAGGAAAGGGCAGGGGGAAAGGAACAATGGAAAGAAGTTAAGAAAGTGTGGGAAGGGTTAAAATTGAAGTGGACACAAGGAGGTTATCTGGCAGGACAGACACCTACCGGGTGTCAGTTAAAAACCATGGAAGGAGAGCTAAGAGAGGGGAAGCAAAGTGCAAGGGACAGCGAAGTAGACCTAAATAGACAGCACGTATTTAGGAAGGAAGGGACTAAGCAGAGAGAGACAGCAGAGGCTGAGTTGAAAATAGGCACTTGGGCTATCGAGGAGATCCGAAGATACCAAATGACAAAAAAAGCGGAAGTAATGGCAGTAGTCACTGACATAAAAGAGGGAGGGGACCTTACAACCCCACCAGCCAACCCAGACAAAGGACAATCACCCAACCAGCGCCTCTATCCAAACCTGCCAGAAGAATACAGACCCCCACCCTACTCGCCTCCCTCAGCCTTACCACCAGCTACTGTACAGGCCCCTGTATTAACTGTGAGAGGGGGTGTGGTGAAGGGGGAAGTGGCAGTACGCCTGACGGAGGGAACAATCGATGTTGTGGATCTGGAGCCCCCTGGCGTTCTCTACTCCATGGACACTGGGAATTTGGGTTCCCCTGGAGGACGATCAACAAGCAACCCATTTATTTTTTCTGAGGAGCCAAGACTGCTGTCACGGCTCACTCCGAACCCCAGGACACAGGAAGAACCACTGGGGAACAATGACTTTCAGATATCGGGATCTTTTTCACATCAAAGAACTACAGCTCTCAGCAGGATCATATGAACACTCAGTTTGGGGACAGAGGGGAGCCACAAAAGGGATGGATGACCTCTGGCGTTCCCATGATGGAAGATTAGTAGCACCAGCTAATCTCTGCCCAGAACTGATTCGAGAAGCGCACGGCCTGACACATGAGGGAAAACTGAAGACCCTACAAAAAATTTCTTATGTATGGTGGCATCCATACATGAAGGAAATGACTGACTTGTTTTGCGACAGTTGCACTATCTGTGGAAATTACAACCCGAAGAAACCATACCAAACACCAATGGGTCATTACCCGGTYCCCAATGCCTGTTTTCAAGACATCAGCATAGATTACACAGACATGGGAGCAGAGCAAGTGAAAGGGGGAAAGAGATATTTGCTAGTAATGGTAGACAGYTTCTCCAAATGGGTAGAAGCAATCCCAACAGCCAAAGAGGATGCGAAGTCTGTCATTAAGTGGCTYCAAACGGAACTCATACCTAGGTATGGGGTCCCGCGACAAATCAGATCCGACAATGGGTCCCACTTCTCCAATCAACACCTGAGACAGGTTGAGGAGAGGTTTGGCATTACACACAAATTCGGTTCGGTGTATAAGCCGCAATCGCAGGGACTTGTGGAACGCTGTAACCAAACTTTGAAYGCTAAGATAGCTAAGGTTTGTGCAGGGACAAAATTGACGTGGGTGGAAGCCCTGCCCCTGGCACTGATGGCCATGAGGTCCTCACCAGGTGCAGGGACACATCTTTCACCCCATGAYATAATGACAGGCCGAGTGATGCCTGGGCCGCCAAGAGAGGGAGGTCATATGCCCCCTCTTGATGTCCACCAGATAGGAATGTCTAACTATGTAAAGAAACTGACCGAATTATCTGCAGCTCTCTCCATACAGATACACCGTGTCGCAGAGGGGGAGCTGACGGATGACCAGGGACAACCAAGGYTAAAGGTTGGAGACTGGGTAAGGATCAAGGTCCACAAAAGAAAGTGGGCAGATCCCAGGTGGACTGGACCGTACGAAGTGAAGGAAGTTACTTCACACTCAGTCCAGGTCAAAGGTAAATCGGGCGCACCTTGGCACCACCTGACTCACTGTACACCAGCACCAGCACCTGACAGAACACTGACTGAAGTCAGAAGCGACTTGATCGCATCTAATTCGGCTACAAATTCTGTACGCCCTGACAACTGAAGAATGTGGAGACGACTCCACTCCTCAGGTGCCAGGGAGGGCCACCCATGGTCTAGGCGACAGAGAACGCCATGGAGCAGATTAGGATGTTCTCTTCCAATGTTTGTACTGTTTATGATAACCTCAGGTTGCATAGTGGGAATAATGCTTTGGGCTTTTGAACACATGGCTTACGGCAAATTTTAAACCAGTGTCTAGAGCTGATGTGTGGTGGTGGTGTGGAGGTAATAGGCTGTTGTCACGATTCCCTCCTYKCTCATCTGGTTTATGTGCCCTAGTGTCTTTGCTCCTTCCCATTARAGTCCATCCCATGAGTGTGTCTGAACTCATGTCCCAAGTGGAAGAGGCYYAGTTGAGCCGACCCAAGCGAGAGGTGCACCCCACTGCTGAGAACCCGACCTACATTGATGCTATTGGGGTACCCAGAGGGGTGCCGGATAAGTACAAGTTAGTGAATCAAGTCAATGCAGGACTTGAATCGTCRATATGCTGGTGGTGCACCGTTAATAAAAATGTTGATCGGATAAATTATATCCATTTTAATGTACAACGTTTAGGCAACTGGACTCAGCAAGGGTTTGAGGCAGTCCATAGTCAACTATCAGCTACCAGCCTTATGGCTTTCCAGAATCGTATCGCTGTAGACATGTTGTTGGCAGAAAAGGGAGGTGTTTGCTCCATGTTTGGGGAACACTGTTGCACGTTCATTCCTAACAATACGGCCTCTGATGGTAGTCTGACAGTAGCACTAGAGGGACTGAGGACTTTGAATGGTAAAATGAAGTCCCACTCCGGCATKGACTCCTCTATGTGGGATTCTTGGATGAATGTGTTTGGCAAATATAAAACCTTGATTTCCTCAATCCTAGTTTCTATCTCCGTCTTTGCAGCAGTTCTTGTTCTGTGTGGTTGCTGCTGCATACCATGCATACGATCCTTAATTAATAGGCTCATTACCAAAGCCATTGAACCCCCATAGCACGGCGCAGAGATGTTCCCATTATTGGCCCAGAGGATGTTTTGACGACCTAGGGACGGAAGCAGAGTTCATAAGTATGGACTGTGCTGTTGACTGATTGGTCACGTCTCTGAAGAGACGTGAAGAGAGGGAATAATCAAAACTTTTCTCTGAAAAGTTTCTTTCCAGACAGTTAGTCACGTCTAGGAAGACGTGAAGAGAGGGATTTGTAAGAAAACTTTTATGCTCATATATGCTTGAAGCCAAGATAGGCTTTATATCTATGCATTAGCCTTTAGTAACAAAAGCAAAGCAAATGAACTTATATTACAAGTGTGTTTGCAGTATGTTGCACAACCTGTTTCTGGCATGCCATACTAATGTTTCCACATACAGCCAAGAAAACAGGAACTGGGTCAACCGCAGAGGTCTAAGGGACTTCATCTTGTGATGACATATCTGCTGATGGCTGGAAGACACACACACACCCACGCACATTCACACTCAAACACAGAGAACCACACACACCGCATTAATACCTAATAGAGCTTCTAGGGATCCTAAGCTTATCAACATTGTGCACCCACGGCAGTTGGGAAATTCAAAACAGACATTAAGCAAGGGACATTCTTCAACAACAATGGTGACCAATAAGCATGGACTACGCCCGGACCAGAGCCAACCAGAGGACCAGGACTTCAAAGAATCAACCTACTTTCTGTACTGTATATAATCTGTAATCAACCTGTTTTAGGGGTCTCCTCTTTCAGCTCACTCGGAGTTTTTAGACGAGGCCCGCCATGCGCAGTACCAAATATATTTACTCTGAATAAACTGCTGATTGTTAAACTTTAACTCCTCGTCTGAGTCGATCCTTGACCGACTCGCTCACCTGTGCACCTCACCTTTTATCAACATAGTGTTATAGCGTTATAGCATTATAGCGTAATAGCGTTATTGCGTTATAGGGTTTATAGCGTTATAGCCTAATAGGCTTATAGCTTATAGTGTTATAACACTATAGCGTAATAGTGTTATAGCGTTATAGCATTATAGCATTACATTTCAAACAAATTGTTCAATACAACTACACTTAATACAATCTCTACAACGATTGGCCTTGGGGCCAAGTGGTGAAATATACAGGATACTGCTTGTGAACGGCATATGGTTTGGTTAGCTCCTCCACAACACATCTATACCCTGGGTATACACAGTAACAGAGACGTACTACTCCTAATCACCGTGTAACAATATCCTGCTGAATCCCCTTTATTGAGGTGTGAATCTGTTACGTTAAGATTGCCCTCCTCCAGGAGACGGGCGTCCAATCCCAGTAGGAATGCCCACAGTGACACTTGGAGAGCGTACACACATAAACACACACACACCACACACACACACACACACACACACACACACACACACACACACACACACACACACACACACACACACACACACAACAACACACACACACACACCACACACACACCACATACACACACACACACACACACACATGCACCCTGGAGACAGAAGGGGAGTCTCAGTTAGTCATTAAAATTAGTTTTTCAGGGACTCCACAACATGTCTTTGTTAACCAAACTAAGTTTTGGCAATGCGAGTTTTGCACCCTAATATTCAGTGCTCCAGGACCATCCCCCTGACACATATCAAGTCGTGCCATTACAACTGATCTACAATAAATGGACTATTTGTTCTTCTGGTTTTGAGCTGATACAGTTCTGGATGGGACATCAAACATTGTGCCATGACGACAAGTGCATTTTCCACCAATTGTTTACAGACAGATTATTTCACTATAATTCACTGTATCAGAATTCCATGGTCAGAAAGTTTACAACACTAATGACTTGATGTGCCTTTAAACAGCTTGGAAAAATCGCCGAAAAATGATGTTCATGCCTGGTTTAGAAGCTTCTGATAAAGGCGAATTGGACATAATTTGACGTCACATTGAAGGGTTGTACTCTGTGGAGTGCTATTTTCAAGCTACCTTCGAAACTCAGGTGACTTCCTGCTTGAGTATCAATGGGAAAAGAATAATCAAAAGAAACAGCCAAGACCTCAGAAAAAAAATCTGTAACCTCCACAAGTCTGGTTTCATCCTTGCGGAGCAATTTCAAATGCCTCGAAGGTACCACGTTCATCTGTCCAAAACCATAGTACGCAAAGTATAAACACCATGGGGGACCACAACAGCCGCCATAACCGCCAGGAAGGAGACTGCGTTCTGTGTCCTAGAGATGAACGTACTTTTGGTGCAAAAGTGTGAATCCATCCCAGAACAACAGCAAAGGACCTTGTGAAGATGCTGGAGGAAACAGGTACAAATTATCTATATCCACAGTAAAACGAGTCCTATGTGTTGACATAACCTGAAAGGCTGCTCACGAGGAAGGAAGGGAGTATAGAGAGTGATGGCCTAGAGAAGACAGGGGGGAGTATAGAGAGTGATTGCCTAGAGAGAGAGAGGGGGGAGTATAGAGAGAGTGATTGCCTAGAGAGAGAGGGGGGATAATAGAGATTGATCCTAGAGAGAAAGAGGCGCGGGGAGTATACAGAGAGTGATGGCCTAAGAAGAGGGAGAGGGGGAAGAAAGAAAGTGTGAAGAGAGCAGAAGAGAGAGAGAGAGAGAGAGAGAGATTTTTTATTGAGTCTCTTTTTAATTAGAATCCCCCTCACCTCTACCTCTCCCCATGATTCATATCACAGGAAATGACTTATCCTGTCACCCGAGCGAGGTGAGCAGGTGCATGGGCTGTGGTGTGTGATCACATCAAACCGAAGATGGGTTCCTGTGATTAGAATAGACAGGGTGGTGACCAGGAGATTTAGCTCTATTCTATAATACAGATTATAAACTGGGTGGTTCGAGCCCTGAATGTTGATTGGCTGACAGACGTGGTATATCAGACCGTATATATCTTGAGTATGACAAAACATTTCTTTTTATTGCTCTAAATATGTTGCTAACCAGTTTATAATAGCAATAAGGCTCCTCAAGGGTTTGTGATATATGGCCAATATACCACGGCTAAGGGCTATGTCCTGGCACTCCGCGTTGCGTCGTCCCTAAGAACAGCTCTTAGCTGTGGTATAATGGCCATATACCACACCTCTTCTGGCCTTATTGCTTAAATAATAATCAGAACTATAAGTAGGGCATTATCAGAAGTTGATGGTGAGAGGAAACTGTTACAGGAAATCAACTCTAAAACTGAACGTATATTTAACACCATTGTCTTAATACAAGATAAGAATGTTGGTAAGATCGTCATGTTATTCAGGGTATGTGTAATAGACCTATGGTGAGTGTCCTCTCCTCCCGTCTCTGTCCAGTCAGCAGAGAGCTGATAGTCCCTCAGGGTAGAGAAACAGAGAGCATCATCTCCTAACAGGTGCAGAGGGGATGTGTTCAGTGCTCATAGTCAGAAATGGACTGGCTAAATAAAGGGCAATTCGTGCAAATACCAGATGGGCTCATTTTAAGCCAATTGTGCCTGTCTAAATTGTGAGCTTAGTGCAAAATGATCATTTACTTGGCTAAAAATGGGGGCTTCAATTTAAAAAAATGGGCCGGTGTGCTAGAAATGTTAGGGCCGATTTCTGGTCCCAGTCCGTCCCTGCTACATGCTATGAATTCAAGCAATGGAGCCACCTGGGTCCGTTCCTCTCCTCTATCGCCACCGCCATTATCCCTGACTAACTCTCCTCCTCTCTCTTTTCCTCCATCTCAATCCCTCCGTTCCCTCCATCTCTCTTTGTCCCCTCTGTTTTCATCCTCATACTCTCTCTTCCTCATCTCATCCGTCCTCTACTCTCTTCTGCCTCTGTTTCATCTCTCTCTCTCTCTCTCCTCTCTCTCTCCTCTCTCTTCTCTCTCTCTCTCTCTCTCTCTCTCTCTCTCCCCCTCTCTCCTCTCTCTCTCTCCTCTCTCTCTCTCTCTCTCTCTCTCTCTCTCTCTCTCTCTCTCTCTTCTCTCTCTCTCTCTCTCTCTCTCTCTTCTCTCTCTCTCTCTCTCTCTCTCTCCTCTCTCTCTCTCTTCTCTCTCTCTCTCTCTCTTCTCTCTCTCTCTCTCTCTCTCTCTCTCTCTCTCTCTCTCTCTCTCTCTCTCTCTCTCTCTCTTCTCTCTCTCTCTCTCTTCTCTCTCCTCTCTCTCTCTCTCTCTCTCTCTCTCCTCTCTCTCTCTCTCTCTCTCTCTCTCTCCTCTCTCTCTCTCTCTCTCTCTCTCTCTCTCTCTCTCTCTCTCTCTCTCTCTCTCTCTCTCTCTCTCTCTCTCTCTCTCCTCTCCGTTTTTGAACCAGTGAAGTGTTCTGAGAGGTAAAGAATCATGATGACTCGAACGTCATACAAGCGGCCAAGTGGCCAAGAACAAAGACACAAACCAGCACAACATAACACTCTGATTAGAAGGGCATATGAGGAGAATGTGTCCTATTCAAACAGTCTACCTTCAAACAGTGCCCTTTCACACACTGAGATGAGTTGGCATGCCAAGCAGACTCCCATTGTTTTCACTGCCCTCTCGGTGCTACTGACATTTCGGCTGCATCCAATGCCCCAAATGGTACACTTTTCCAGATATAAGTGCACTACTTTTGACCATAGCCCTATGGGTCCTTCGAAGGGAATAAGGAGCCATTTGGGACGAAGGCTTCCTCTCCTGGCAGGAGAGGTGATCTGTCCTGGCAACCACATTCTGCCCCCTCCTGGTCTGACTGGAAAATAATACTGGGACTGATTCAGTATAATATATGCCATTTAGCAGACACTTTTACCTAAAGAGAATTACAGTCATGCGTGTGTACATTTTATGTATGGGTGGCCCCACATGACCCCGTCACTTCCATTGATTGTTAGTTTGTGGTGGCCAAGGTGAGCTGACGTTTGTAGAGTATTTGAAGTATAGACAGTTTATTTTGGTCCATAGACTACTTTCAGAGTAAGGAACCATCTGAACCATGTATCAAGCATCCCAAAGTAAGAATGCTGATCTGGGATCTGTTTTACTTTTTAGATTAAAGTGTAATACGATTACACGGACAACAGGGAGAGCTGATCTGGGATCTGTTTTACTTTTTAGATTAAAGTGTAATACGATTACACGGACAACAAGGAATGCTGATCTGGGAAATGTTTAATATTTCAGATCAAAGTGTTTATGATTACATGGATAACGCTATTACTCTGAGACACTTACAAACAGTGTCAGGTCTCCTCTCCTTCAAATAACACTGACCAGAAAACACAGGTGACAACGAAACCTGGTACCTGCTTTTTCACCTCAACTCATTTTAGTCAATCAGTGGGCACAGCAGCAGACTAAAAGAGAACTGAAGAGCGTGTGTGTGTGTGTGTGTGTGTGTGTGTGTGTGTGTGTGAGAGAGAGAGAGAGAGACAGGTGGTGCTCACAGCGAGAGGGAGAGGACAGGTTGTATGAGGACATGAGAGTGGGGGGGGTGAGGAGGTACACATATTGCCAATGAACCCCGAGCCTGGAGATGTGCTTGTTTAGCTTGTTAGTCTTTCTGTTTACTGAAACAACGGACATGTACAGTGTCAGTTATACGCTGAATGTATGACTGAATGCAATAAAACAGGAATTGTAAAGGAACAGCATGAAAGATTCAAATCCTAATCATCATGTTTTCATCTACTGAATAAAACAAGCATTAAAGGAACTATGTGTTAGTGTACAGTATCAGCATCTGAGGACTGTGGCTTCTATCATTAAAGGAAAGATGGACCATTATTATTATTTTTTTTATAGTTTTTTGTGCGTCACTGAGTGACGCTCTATCGATTCTCTGGGTCATTTCATGTTTTCATGTGTATCTGAGCTATTTCCATTCAAGCGGGCAGAAATACAGCCAGTATGAATGTATTTCTGACTGATTGAACTGCAAATATGGCATATTTTATATTTATTTAACAGCACAAGTCAGTTAAGAACAAATTCTTATTTACAATGACGGCCTAGGAACAGTGGGGTTAACTGCCTTGTTCAAGGGACAGAACGACAGATTTTTACCTTGTCAGCTCGGGGATTCAATCTTGCAACTTTTCGGTTACAAGTCCAACGCTCTAACCACTAGGCTACCTGCAGCCCCATATGTGTACCATATGTCAGTAACAATATTATGGCATGCTGGTTTCATAAAATACTTACGGCAACAGATGTCGGATCTTAATTCAACCCCTTTCATCGCAGAATAATTCTGCAACAGGAGGATTTGACTGTCTAAAGAAATATTTAGAATGGCCACCAGGGGGCAGCTGGAAGCTGTGTTTGTACAGGCCGACACAATAGTAGTGTACCTACATTATACTTAGACTGCAGGTACACTGGGCGCCAGTCCAAGTAGCCTATGTAGGCTACGTGTAGGCTACAGCGGGTGTTGTGTGCATTCTCAGTAGGATGAGCCTAATATGCTGATATTTGTTGCTTACTGCATTCGTTTTTACTAAACAAGTACATTCGAAATATACTGCATGCTGTAGCATTAAGATTTCCCTTCATTGGACCTAAGGGGCCTGACACAAACCATGAAAAACAGCCCCAGACCATTATTGCATTATTCCTCTTCCACCAAACTTTACAGTTGGCACTATGCATTCGGATAGATAGCGTTCTCCTGGCATCCGCCAAACCCAGATTAGTCCGTCGGACTGCCAGATGGTGAAGCGTGATTCATCACTCCAGAGAATGCGTTTCCACTACTCCAGAGTCCAATGGTGGAGAGCTTTACACCACTCCAGCCGACGCTTGGCATTGCGCATGGTGATCATAGGCTTGTGTGCGGCTGCTCTGCCATGGAAACCCATTTCATGAAGCTCCGGACAAACAGTTATTGTGCTGACGTTGCTTCCAGAGGCAGTTTGGAACTCGGTAGTGAGTGATGCAACCCGAGGACAGATTACTTTTACGCACTACGTGCTTCAGCACTCGGCGGTCCAGTTCTGTGAGTTTGTGTGGCCTACCACTTCGCGATTGAGCTGTTGTTGCTCCTAGATGTTTATTTAGTGGATCTCACTGGAAAAATCATCTGAGCGAGTGAAACAGTGCCCCTTTGTATGTGTAGCACATCTATCTGTTGCTGTCTTTTCAAAAAGAGTATGACATTGTTGCCGCTCATAGCATTGAATGCAAGGGAAGCCAGCGAGCATCTGGCCTCCCTTGATAAAAAAGTATAAAATAATAGCCAATCAGCGTTGATCTAATCCGAGCAAGCTCATCTGTCAATGGTCCTGGCGCACCAAATAAAAGTGTCAAGGGAAGCGAGTTTGGATTTGGCTTCACACCAATCACATCACATCAAATGCAAAATGTAATTGACAGAAAAAAATTGAATTGTTGCATCTCTTTGTGTCGTTGTCCTCCGGTGGCTAGCTAGCTAAAATGGTCCATTTCCTAATTTAGACATGAATGGAGATAGGGATTTGGACTTGTGGTTTTACTTAATTATCTGTACTGGCCAATGATTATATAACAGCAATTCTGATCCAACCAACCATAAATTCATACATTGTTCCCCTGGCCTGAGAGGATGGAAGTTCAATATGTATCTAGCTATAGTAGGCTAATGTTAACTAGCAGGAAAGGAAGTTAGGCTAGCGAGCAAGTTTTTAGCCAGGTAGTCTAGGACAACAAAAACTAAAAGAGTGTACACATACACACAGAAATCAGTACCATAGATAGCCACATCATATTTAGCTTAAGGACTAAATCGTTTTTGGTATCTTTCAGTTGTCACTGTATGAGACTAAGCAGAGGTGATTTGATGATGTTGAAATGGTGCTGGAATAGTGGAGGCAGCTCCTGTTTTCTTTGTGACTTGCTGTAACTCCCCATGGTTCTAAATCAATAGTTGTTTAGTAGTATGAAAATGTCGGAAACATTAACTTGCTTGACCATGATGTAGGTCATGTAACTGTTTGTTACATGCAATATGCTTTGTGGACTTCACCGGACAGATGTTGTCTCGACCTTAGGCCTATACAGTATATCACAGTGGCGAGGCAAATTAACTAACAGGTTATAGAGAAAACAACCCAATTATCACAACACATAGGTTGTAATATGTCTTTTTTTCCCTGGCTTCCCCAAAGATTTTACCTACGCAGTTCGCTAATGTTCAATGGCTTGAGAATGTTAGCTAGCTAGCTAGAAACATGAACTTGACCGTTGCTAGCTAGCTAAATTATGATATACTGTATGCTGTTAAGATGGCTAGTTTGCTATCTGAGTGTGTCCTTGTTAGCGAAGTTACTTAGCAAGCTAGCATGCTAACATTAGATGGTTGTCTAGCCAGAGGTGTGGACTCGAGTCAAATGACTTGGACTCGAGTCTGAGTCAGTCACAAATTTGATGACTTGAGACTCAACTTGACAGCAAATAAAATAACTTGAGACTTGGAGTCTCAAGAAGTGGGACTCGACTTTGTCTTGAGATTGATGACTTGAAATTGTCTGGCCAGGTTTTGTAATGTTTTGACACTCTCCACACAGCCTGAGACAGTAGCTTGCACACAAAAAACGTGCAACAGATTGGCTAGTGAAATGCACAAGGCTCTCTGAATGGAGCAGGAAACTGTCAGTCGCGAGAAGGTTTTGGGAGGTCGCGAGTGTGAAACTGAATGGGCCAAATACATATTTTAATAAACAGGTATAACATTTTCATTTTATATTTTTACCTTTGTCTATTCGATCTGGTCAATAAAATAGGCCTTCGGGCATTACAGCAAATTCTTGCTTCAGAACCAAAAGGTTGTCCTAAGGTTTCACCAATGACCAGTCATCAGCGTTGTCACGCAAAGACAGGCGCACATATCCATATTAGTAACCAGAGAGCATATGTTTGATTTTATCCGGTTTGCCTGGAGAAAACAAGAGTAGTCTACGTTTATATTATCCATATAAAATACAGTTTAGCCATCTGCTACGGACGCTTCTTTACCAGAACAATAGGCTACCTGCCGATTTCATTGATCATTTTCATATTTTAGATAGGCCTAGTTTGGGTGAGTTAATTAGGCTATATACTTCAGTTCTTCTCATTGGCGATATGATTAACGATAGCTGTAACATTGCATTGGCTTCAATACTTATGGGATGAAGATGTAACATATTGTAGCTAATTTATTATGATATTTTGTGAGGAAGAAAAAGGCGACAGACAGATCATGCGTTCCATCCTCGCTGGATACAGGTAGGCCGTATGCTTGCTCTGGACTCAAAGAGAAGTGACGTTATAGCTGAGTTGATATTGGCTTCTAAAATGAATGACTTTCAGATCAAAAATGCAAGTGTGAAACAAAGTTTATTTCCGTGTCTTGAATTTTGACAATTCATCTGTAACGATAGGCTACATTTGTGCAACGATTGTGTTTGCATGTGAGTGGCGGGGTGGCGGCGGAGCATTGAACCACTCTATTTTGGGGGGTCGCGAGTTAAAACAGTTTGGTTCAAATCTGAGCAAACACTATAAAATGTTATTCATCACATGTGCCAAATACAACAGGGGTAGACTTTACAGTGGAACGCTTGCTCACAAACCTTTTTCAATGATGCAGTTGATTTATCACAGCTGGACTCCAATCAAGTTGTAGAAACATCTCATGGGTGATCAATGGAAACAGGATGCACCTGAGCTACATTTTAAGTCTCATAGCAAAGAGGCTGAATACTTATGTAAATAAGACATTTCAGTAAAAAAAAATATATACATTTGCAAACAATTCTAAAAAACAGTTTTTGATTTGTCATTATGGGGTATTGTGTGTAGATTGATGAGAGAATAAAAGCTTCAAAAAATAAAGAATACGGCTGTAAAGTTAACAAAACGTGGAAAAAGTCATGGGGTCTGAATACTTTCAGGGTGCACTGTAAGAGATCTAACGGGACTACCCTGGCGGAGCTCACTTCAGACAGGTACTTTATGCATCTACGTTTGACTGTGACCTCTCCAGCTTGCTGTTAATAAACAATGATTCATCTACATTTGACTGTGACCTCTCCAGCTTGCTGTTAATAAACAATGATTCATCTACYTTTGACTGTGACCTCTCCAGCTTGCTGTTAATAAACAATGATTCATCTACMTTTGACTGTGACCTCTCCAGCTTGCTGTTAATAAACAATGATTCATTTAAGATTGACTTTGTCCCATGTGCAGAATTTCCACGACAACAGCATTTCATATTTTTGGACATTTTTGTTATTTAATTTTTACATTGCATGCAATTTCCATTAAAAAATTTTTTGTTGAAAAGTATTGTAAATGTTATTGTCATGTACTTGCAGGCTTACCACACAGTGCAATGGCTACAAAAGTCACGTATCAAATAAGTAACATAGAAAAGCAATGAAATAAGTGAAGTAAATTACTTTTTCACTGTAGCACTTACATCTGTAAGTATTAGGTGCTTTGAAAGGCTTGTAATGACACACATCAACACCATCATCCCTGACACCCTATCGCAGAAACCCTAGACCCACTCCAATTCGCATACCGCCTCAACAGATCCACAGATGACGCAATCTCAAATGCACTTCACACTGCCTTCTCCCACCTGGACAAGGAAATGAACTACAGTATTGAGAATGCTGTTCATTGACTACAGCTCAGCATTCAACACCATAATAATCCCCTCAAAGCTCATCACCAAGTTAGGGACCCTGGGACTGAACCCCTCCCTCTGCAACTGGATCCTGGACTTCCTGATGGGTTGGCTCCAGGTGATCAGGGTAGGCAACAACAACTCTGCCACACTGACCCTCAACACGGGGCCCCTCAGGGGTGTGTGCTTAGTCCCGTCCTGTACTTCTTGTTCACCCAGGACTGCATGGTCGTGCACGACTCCAACAACATCATCAAGTTTTCTGATGACACGATGGTGATAGGCCTGATCATCAACGGTGATGAGTCAGCCTACAGGTAGGAGGTCAAAGACTTAGCAGTATGGTGACAGGACAAAAACCTCTCATGGCTCTCATGGGTCGAGAGCTTTAAGTTTCTTGGTGTCCACATCACTAAGGAATTAACATGGTCCACACACACCCGCACAGTCGTAAAGAGGGCACGGCAGCGCCTCTTCCCCCTCAGGAGGCTGAAAGAATTGGGCACAGGCCCTCAGATCCTCAAAAAGTTCTACAGCTGCACCATCGAGAGCATCTTGATTGGCTGCATCACCGCTTGGTATGGAAATTGTACCGCGGTTGACAGAAAAGCACTACAAAGGGTGGTGCAGACAGCCCAGGACATTATAGGGGCCAAGCTCCCTGCCCTCCAGGACCTATACCAGGCGGTGTCAGAGGAAGGCCCAAAAAATTGCCAAAGACTCCAGCCACACAAGCCATAGACTGTTCCCTCTACTACAGTCTGGTAAACGGTACCGGAGCATCGGCTCTCGGACCATCAGGCTCCGAGACAGTTTCTACCCCCAAGCCATAAGACGGCTAAATAGTCAATTAATGGTACACAAACTATCTGCACTGACCCTACTCACACTCACTAGACTTTATATACACACCACTATACACACTCACTCACACACACACTACACTGTCACTCCCACACAAATACCTCACACATTCAAGCACTACACATGCACACACAAATAACACACATACATACACACACACACACTTTTACACACATCATAAATGTTTTTACTCTGATTATAATCTATCTGGATGCATAATCACTTTACCTTGCCTTCATGTAAATATCTACCTCAAGTATGTCATACCTCTGCACATTTATCTGGTATTGGTACTCCCTATATACCGTGGATTGCGAAAGTATTCACCCCTCTTTGCATTTTTCCTATTTTGTTGCCTTACAACCTGGAATTAAAATATATTTTTTGGGGGATTTGTATCATTTGATTTACACAACATGCTTACAACTTTTAAGATGCAGAATTTTTTTTATTGTGAAACAAACAACAAATAAGACAAAAAAAACTGAAAACTTTAACGTGCGTAACTGCTCCAGCTCCTTCAAGTTGGATGGCTTCCGCTGATGTACAGCAATTTTAAGTCATACCACAGATTCTCAAATGGATTGAGGTTTGAGCTTTGACTAGGCCATTCCAAGACTTTTAAACATTTCCCCTTAAACCACTCGAGTGTTGCTTTAGCAGTATGCTTATGGCCATTGTCCTGCTGGAAGGTGAACCTTCATCCCAGTCTCAAATCACTGGAAGACTGAAACAGGTTTCAAGAATTTCCCTGTATTTAGCGCCATTCATCATTCCTTCAATTCTGACCAGTTTCCCAATCCCTGCCGATGAAAAACATCCTCACAGCATGATGCTGCCACCACCATGCTTCACTGTGTGGATGGTGTTCTCAGGGTGATGAGAGGTGTTGGGTTTGCGCCAGACATAGCTTTTTCCTTGATGGCCAAAATATAAATTTTAGTCTCATCTGACCAGAGAACCTAATTCCATATGTTTGGGGAGTCTCCCACATGCCTTTTGGCGAACACCAAATGTGTTTGCTTATTTTTTTCTTTAAGCAATGGCTTTTTTTCAGGACACTTCCATAAAGCCCAGCTCTGTGGAGTGTACGGCTTAAAGTGGTCCTGTGGACAGATACTCCAATCTCCTCTGTGGAGCTTTGCCGCTCCTTCAGTGTTATCTTTGGTCTCTGTAGCCTCTCTGATTAATTCCCTCCTTGCCTGGTCCATGAGTTTTGATGGGCGGCCCTCTCTTAGCAGGATTGTTGTAGTGCCATATTCTTTCCATTTTTTAATAAGATAAAATAAAGATTTAATGGTGCTCTGTGGAATGTTCAAAGTTTCTGATATTTTTTTATAACCCAACCCTGGTCTAATACTTCACCACAACTTTGTCCCTGACCTGTTTGGAGTGCTCCTTGGTCTTCATGGTGCCGCTTGCTTGGTGGAGCCCCTTGGTTAGTGGTGTTGCAGACTCTGGGGCCTTTCAGAACAGATGTATATATACTGAGATCATGTGAAAGATCATGTGACACTTAGATTGCACACAGGTGGACTTTGTTTAACTAATTATATGACTTCTGAAGCTAATTGGTTGCACCAGATCTTATTTAGGGGCTTCATAGCAAAGGGGGTTAATACACATGCACGCACCACTTTTAATTTTTTCATTTCACTTCACCAATTTGGACTATTTGTCCAGTATATTAAAGGCCTGGCATAAAATATTATGCATTTTATACATTTCAGATTTAATTTAAATCATAGATATGTTGCCATCTCTTGTACCCCCTTAGCCACAGGACTGGCTAAATTAAATCCAAATAAAACTCAATTTAAAATACAGGTTGTAATGCAACAAAATAGGAAAAACACCAAGGGAGATGAATACTTTTGCAAGGCACTGCAGTATATATATACTATATACTATATACAGTGTATAGCTCCATTCTTGTGTATTTTATGTGATTCCTCTTGTGTTATTTACTATTTTATTTTGGATATTTTTTTTTAAGGGACCCCTAAGATTCAATTGATTTGACATGATATGGAAAGGCATACACCTGTCTATATAAGAACCCAGACTTGAGTTGAAAGTACATGTCAGAGCAAAAACTAAGCCATGAGGTCGAAGGAGTTGCCCGTAGAGCTCCGAGACAGGATTGTGTCGAGGCACAGATCTGGGGAAGGGTACCACAAAATGTCAGCAGCATTGACGGTCCCCAAGAACACAGTGGCCTCCATCATTCTTACATGGAAGAAGTTTGGAACCACCAAGACTCTTCCTAGAGCTGGCCGCCCGGCCAAACTGAGTAATCGGGTAAGAAGGGCCTTGGTCAGGGAGGTGACCAAGAACCCGATGGTCACTCTAACAGAGCTCCAGAGTTCCTATGTGGAGATCGGAGAACCTTCCAGAAGGACAACCATCTCTGCAACACTCCACCAATCAGGCATTTATGGTAGAGTGGCCAGACAGAAGCCACTCCTCAGTAACAGGCACATGACAGCCCCCTTGGAGTTTGCCAAAAGGCACCTAAAGACTCAGACCATGAGAAACAAGATTATCTAGTCTGATGACACCAATATTGAACTCTTTGGCCTGAATGCCAAGTGTCACGTCTGGAGGAAACCTGGCACCGTCCCTACAGTGAAGCATGGTGGTGCAGGATCATGCTGTGGGGATGTTTTTCAGTGGCAGGGACTGGGAGACTAGTCAGGATTGAGGGAAAGATTAACGGAGCAAAGTACAGAGAGATCCTTGAAGAAAACCTGCTCTAGAACGCTCAGGACCTCAGACTGGGGCGAAGGTTCACCTTCCAACAGAACAACGACCCTAAGCACACAGCCACGACAACACAGGACTGGCTTCGGGACAAGTCTCTGAATGTCCTTGAGTGACCAAGCCAGAGCCCGGACTTGAACCTGATCTAACATCTCTGGAGAGACCTGAAAACAGCTGTGCAGCGACACTCCCCATCCAACCTGACAGAGCTTGAAAGGATCTGCAGAGAAGAGTGGGAGAAGCTCTCCAAATACAGGTGTGCCAAGCTTTTAGCGTCATACCTAAAACGATCAAGGCTGTAATTGCTGCTGTCATGACGTTGGGTTGGGGGTAGGTTTACGACAGTCATAAATACCTCTTTCCCCCTTTTTCTCTCTCCCCACTATAACTGATGTGACATAAGGAAACCCATGGGTTAACATAGAGATTCTGTGGTAACATCAGAAGTTGGGGGAAATGAACTATATTCTGGCAATCCAACCAACTGAAACTATGCGGTGGTACTTAAGGTATATTATGTCAGTTCGGTTGCCCTCTGACACATTCTCATCAATGATAGAATGACAAACTCTACTGTGAAAAGTCTAAACGTCAGAGGTATCGGATTCACATGGAATTGTTGTTTAATTCAAATGTTTGAATATGAGATTATTGTGAAGAGATGAAATGTAATTTTAGCTTCCAAATAAGAGATCTGTGCTTTCATAAGTTTTCCTCTGCTCACAGTGGCCCGCCCCTGTGAAGAGACCTGGGTATAGACTTTTCAGACACACCCCTCTCCTCCACTATAAAAGCCATTTTCCCAAAAATGTAACTTCCTGTTCCAGGTACATTTTGGATGACGATCCGATGTCAAGATGGTTCAGACAATAACTACAGAACTAGGCCAACATCAGCATGGACTTTGATTGTGAATGGTATGAACTTTGAACTCGTGTTCACTACAGAAGTGATATCTCCTAGCCGTTGAGTTGGCAACAGCTGCTACAAACGCAGGTTAGGAAGGACACTCCGGGTATCCCGTCTTCCACACACAACGGTACTACAAAGTATCCCGTGACTACCAGAGACCAGAGACATCCTCCAAAGGACAGAGGACTCGGGTTGGCGATACGGTCTTCCATCTACCACCAACCTACTGAAGCGCAGCTCAGAGTAAATATGTATTGCATTTTCTTTCTTAAATGGCGGTAATTTAGAATGCATAAGATACGATATTTACGAGAGCACAGCTCGCCTATGTTCCCGTCTCTCCGCTCTTTCACTAAGACTCAGCCCCTTTTCTTTGTGTAACAAACTGTCATATCTATTCCGCCCGCTAGGGACGTTTTTGTATGACGTAATTTGTGATCAAGTTATGATTTAATTGTATATTGTGATTCTGTGTGATTAGTTAGGTATTTAGTACAAATAAATAATTAAACCCAATTTTGTATTGCTGATTCAACTTGTTAGCCAGGATTCTTGCAGACAATCAAGGACTTACAACCTTCAGATGAGACTGAATAAAATGACGATTAATGTGACTGTTATTTAGTAAAATATTACAAAATCTTTAAGAGTTTATTCGAAAGATAACAGCTCTATAAATATTCTTTCGTGGTGTCCCTCTCTAGTTAATTAATATTTACATGATTAGTTCAATCAGGTAATATTGATACCGGAGAAATTATTTTATAGAATAGCATGTCATAGCAATCAATCTGGCATAGTCAAAGACACGACACTGCCAAAGGTGCTTTAACAAAGTACTGAGTAAAGGGTCTGAATACTTAAATGTAATATTTCAGTTTTTTTTTTTATACGTTTGCAAAAAATTCAAAACAATTGTTTTTACTTTGTCAGTATGGGGTATTGTGATGTCATTATGGGGTATTGTTATGTCATTATGGGGTATTGTGATGTCATTATGGGGTATTGTGTGTAGATTGATGAGGGGGAAAAAACTATTTAATCCATTTTAGAATAAGGCTGTAACGTAACAAAATGTGGAAGAAGTCAAAGTGTCTGAATACTTTCCGAATGCTCTGTATGTATACTGCAAACATAGACAAGTTAAATAGGCATGGGTCATAGGGTTGGTTCCTGCATGTGTCTGGCACCGTCTCCTATCTTAATTTACAGAACATATTCTGGGCGTTCTGCCAGATGGTCCTAAGGAGGGGGTCGTGTCACCCACCCTCATGTCTTTACCAAGCAAATGCAGAAACCAAGGATAATTTATGACACGAAAGACAAGATGAACATTTTCAAGGCTGTCTCTTCACACAATAATATTTTCCATCACACCACGAACCAGGTATTAATTAACTGGTTCCCCAGCCGTTTTTAGTTTATTCAAACTTTACTCAAACAAATCTGTCAATTTAAATGATGTGCTTGCTCAATTTGTATGTTCATTCAACTAGAAATTATTTGTGTTTTAAAAAAATGGCTTCGGAACTAGTTACACACAGTTATCAACGTATTTGACAAACATTGTGCATTAATTATTATTCAACATTTCCTCCTTACCTGGGATTTGAACTCACAACATTCTGATGTTCCTGCTACACCACCATGTGTAGTAAATGAGAGAAGCAGACTCGGTCTCAACCTTTAAGTCTTTATTGAAGACTCATCTCTTCAGTAGGTCCTATGATTGAGTGTAGTCTGGCCCAGGAGTGTGAAGGTGAACGGAAAGGCACTGGAGCAACGAACCGCCCTTGCTGTCTCTGCCTGGCCGGTTCCCCTCTCTCCACTGGGATTCTCTGCCTCTAACCCTATTACAGGGGCTGAGACACTGGCTTACTGGTGCTCTTCCATGCCGTCCCTAGGAGGGGGGCGTCACTTGAGTGGGTTGAGTCGCTGACGTGGTCTTCCTGTCTGGGTTGGCGCCCCCCATTGGGTTGTGCCTTGGCGGAGATCTTTGTGGGTTATAATCGGACTTGTCTCAGGATGGTAAGTTGGTGGTTGAAGATATCCCTCTAGTGGTGTGGGGGCTGTGCTTGGCAAAGTGGGTGGGGTTATATCCTGCCTGTTTGGCCCTGTCCAGGGGTATCATCAGATGGGCGCCACAGTGTCTCCTGACCCCTCCTGTCTCAGCCTCCAGTATTTATGCTGCAGTAGTTTATGTGTCGGGGGGCTAGGGTCAGTCTGTTATATCTGGAGTATTTCTCCTGTCTTATCCGGTGTCCAGTGTGAATTTAAGTATGCTCTCTCTAATTCTCTCTTTTTTTCTTTCTCTCTCTCGTAGGACCTAAGCCCTAGGACCATGCCTCAGGACTACCTGGCATGATGACTCCTTCCTGTCCCCAGTCCACCTGGCCGTGCTGCTGCTCCAGTTTCAACTGTTCTGCCTGCGGCTGTGGAACCCTGACCTGTTCACCGGACGTGCTACCTGTCCCAGACCTGCTGTTTTCAACTCTCTAGAGACAGCAGGAGCGGTAGAGATACTCTTAATGATCAGCTATGGAAAGCCAACTGACATTTACTCCTGAGGTGCTGACTTGTTGCACCCTCGACAACTACTGTGATTATTATTATTTGACCATGCTGGTCATTTATGAACATTTGAACATCTTGGCCATGTTCTGTTATAATCTTCACCCGGCACAGCCAGAAGAGGACTGGCCACCCCTCATAGCCTGGTTCCTCTCTAGGTTTCTTCCTAGGTTTTGGCCTTTCTAAGGAGTTTTTCCTAGCCACCCTGCTTCTACACCTGCACTGCTTGCTGTTTGGGGTTTTAGGCTGGGTTTCTGTACAGCACTTTGAGTTATCAGCTGATGTAAGAAGGGCTATATAAATACATTTTTGATTTGATTTGATTTAATCTGCTTATTCTGTTATCATGGTTTTAATGTACATATTTAATCAATTGGAGGGGTTTTCTGTATTGTTTTCTAATGTTGGTCGGGCATATTACTATTTTTTTATGTTACTCTTTTATTACTATGATAAATAAAATAGTTTTTCTTGAATTTACTTTTAACAGAACTGAGATTTACTTTTAAGTGAAAAGTGTAGCAATACAGGTGAAATCAGTCATTGACACGTACATGGTGGTGTATCTTGAAGATTGCGATGCCGTGAGCCAAGAGATTGAGTTCAAATCCCTGATGACCAGAATGAATAATAAATGTTGTATGTCAAAAGCGTGTTTTTAACTAGTTCCAAATACTTTTTTTTATTGAAAAAATAATCATTTCTAGTTGAATGAACATATGAGACAAGTTGAGACAAAAATATAATTTTAAATTGACAGAATGTTTCTCAAGATGGAGCTTCAATTTGTGCCAACTAAAATGTTAAAGTTAAGGTAACACTTTGATTGAAAAGTTTTGTAAACTTATAAAGGCTATGGAGCCAGTTACACTTAATAACAATTATTTGAATCAACCAAAAAAAATGTGTATTTACATTTTAGGGTTTCAGATGTTTTTCGGAAGATGGGACAGGGATTCTGCTCTCCTAGCTTTAGGTGGAAGCTGGATCCACCATTGGGGCACCACGACAGAGAAGAGCTTAGACTGGGCTGAGAGAGGGCCAAGAGACCAGAGGTGGTATAATGGAGTTCTCGGGTTGGGGTGTATTGTTTGAGCGTAGCTTAAAGGTAGGGAGGGGGAAGTTCCTCTTGCTGCTCCTTAAGCAAGTACCATGGTCTTTGTAGCTGATGTAAGCTTCGACTGGAAGCCAGTGGAGTGTGTGGAGGAGCGGGGTGACATGGGAGAACTTGGGAAGGTTGAACACCAGGCGGACTGCAGCATTCTGGATAGGTTTCAGGGGTTTTGATGGTACAAAGTGGGAGCTCAGCCAACAGCGAGTTGCAGTAGTCTAGACAGGAGATGATACGTGCCTGGATAAGGACCTGAACCTCTTCCTGTGTGAGGTAGAGTCGTTCTCTACGGATGTTGTAGAGCATGAACCTGCAGGAGTGAGTCACTGCTTTGATGTTTGCAGTGAACAACAGCTTCATACTAGATGACTTTTAGAAGTACTAGTTTGACATCTCTCTTCTATCACGCTCAATGTTCCTTCCCTGCCTCTATGAGAATAACCAATGTTCCTTCCCTGCCTCTATGAGTAGAACCAATGTTCCTTCCCTGCCTCTATGAGAATAACCAACGTTCCTTCCCTGCCTCTATGAGTATAACCAACGTTCCTTCCCTGCCTCTATTAGTATAACCAATGTTCCTTCCCTGCCTCTATGAGTAGAACCAACGTTCCTTCCCTGCCTCTATGAGTATAACCAATGTCCCTTCCCTGCCTCTATGAGTAGAACCAATGCGACCATGGGCACATGCACCAGCAGTTTGTGTGTGTGTGTTGGTCTGTGTCTAGGTGTGTGTGTATATGTCTATGTTGTGTGTCTGTGTCTAGGTGTGTGTCTAGGTGTGTGTCTGTGTCTAGGTGTGTGTCTGTGTCTAGGTGTGTGTCTAGGTGCGTGTCTAGGTGTGTGTGTATATGTCTATGTGTGTGTCTGTGTGTGTCTAGGTGTCACGGCTCCTCCTCTGCATTGCAGGGGCGGTTCCTCCTGCAGGCAGAGGAGGGTCGTTAGTGATTGGAGTCACCTGGGCTCAGGGTATAAAACTGCTTCACTAATTGTCTCTCTCTCTCTCTCTCTGCTCCTCCAGGTATGATCCTGTTTTGTTTGTTCCTTTGTAGTTTTGCATAGTTTTCACTCAGTCATATTCACACACACAGATTCATGCATCCATGCACTTTACATACTCCTTACATTATGATACTTCCACACCTCATTCCTATTTCTTTGTTTAAAGTTAATAGTTTGGTTTATAATAAAGACAATTTTAATTGGCCTATACCTGTTGTTCGTGTCCCCTCATTTTTGTCACAGGCTATGAGCCGGCCTGTGACACTAGGTGTGTGTCTGTATGTGTCTAGGTGTGTGTCTGTGTGTGTCTAGGTGTGTGTCTGTGTGTGTCTAGGTGTGTGTCTGTGTCTAGGTGTGTGTGTGTGTGTGTGTCTGTGTCTGTGTCTAGGTGTGTGTCTGTGTGTGTCTAGGTGTGTGTCTGTGTCTAGGTGTGTGTCTGTGTCACTCACTCACTCACTCACTCACTCACTCACTCACTCACTCGCTTCTCCACTTGGGCTCTTTAGTGCTGCTATCCTCGTCTCTACCACTAGGTGGAAACCCATCCCTCTCAGACTGCAACAAATGTACCCACACTGTGTATCATTGTTATTATTTTCATTATTTATGATATTAATATGCATGTATTATCATTATCATTGTGTTCATTAAGGGCTGTGTCTGTCTGTCTGTCCCCCTGCTCGGTCAGCTTCTCGCGCCGCGGGATGGACATTTTGGCCATTGTCTGGCAGAGGGAGGGTGGTGTGTCCCTCAAGGTCCTTCTCTCTGACACGTAAGACACACGTGACGGAGGATCTGGCGCCGGATCCTGTGATGCCGCTGTGTTTGGGTCAAATAAGGGGTGGCTGCTCCACTGCAGTTTAAAAAAGGAACTAAGTCTCACCCTCCTCCTCTCTCCCTCCTCTCCTCCCTCTCTCCCTCCTCTCCTCCTGCCTCTCCCTCCTCTCTTCCCTCCTCTCCTCCCTCTCCCTCTCTCTCTCTCTCCTCCCTCTCCCTCCTCTCCCCTCTTCTCTCCTCCTCTCCCTCTCTCTCCTCTCCCTCTCTCTCTCTCCCTCTCCCTCTTTCTCCCTCCTCTTCCTCTCTCTCCTCCTCTCTCCTCCTCTCCCTCCCTCTCCTCTCTCCCTCCTTCCTCCTCTCCTCTCTCTTCTCTCTCTTCCCTCTCTCCCTCTCTCTCCTCTCTCCCGCCTCTCCCTCCATTCTCTTGCCCTCCTTCTCCTCCCTCTCCCTCTCTCCCTCTCTCAGAACCCTGCCTGGGGTGTCAGAAGCAGACTACTCCCAGGTAGTTCTCAGTCTTTACAAATGGATCACTGGGAAATGAGCTCACGCAGAGGTTAACATTCACATTATAGAACACTCCTCTAGATTTAATTATGATCAACCATTTTGTATCATGTACAGTTTATAACACTTAAACTAATAGATTTCTGGTCATGTTTATATCATGTTTGTTAACCTTGTAAACCTTGTTCTGAACACCTCCAAAACAAAAGTCATGTGGTTTGGTAAGAAGAATGCCCCTCTCCCCACAGGTGTGATTACTACCTCTGAAGGTTTAGAACTTGAGGTAGTCACCTCATACAAGTACTTGGGAGTATGGCTAGACAGTACACTCTCCTTCTCTCAGCACATATCAAAGCTGCAGGCTAAAGTTAAATCTAGACTTGGTTTCCTCTATCGTAATCGCTCCTCTTTCAACCCAGCTGCCAAACTAACCCTGATTCAGATGACCATCCTACCCATGCTAGATTACGGAGACGTAATTTATAGATTGACAGATAAGGGTGCTCTCGAGTGGCTAGATGTTCTTTACCATTGGGCCCTCAGATTTTTCACCAATGCTCCTTATAGGACACATCACTGCACTCTATACTCCTCTGTAAACTTGTCATCTCTGTATACCCGTCACAAGACCCACTGGTTGATGCTTATTTATAAAACTCTCTTAGGCCTCACTCCCCCTTACCTGAGATACCTACTGCAGCCCTCATCCTTCACATACAACCCCCGTTCTGCCAGTCACATTCTGTTTAAGGTCCCCAAAGCACACACATCTCTAGGTCCCTCCTCTTTTCAGTTCGCTGCAGCTAGCGACTAGAACGAGCTCCAACAAACACTCAAACTGGACTGTTTTATCTCTTCATTCAAAGACTCAATCATGGACACTCTTACTGACAGTTGTGGCTGCTTTGCGTGATGTATTGTTGTCTCTAACTTCTTGCCCTTTATGCTGTTGTCTGTGCCCAATAATGTTTGTACCATGTTTTGTGATGCTACCATGTTGTGTTGCTACCATGTTGTGAATCTACCATGTTGTGTTGCTACCATGTTGTGAATCTACCATGTTGTGATGCTACCATGTTGTGCTGCTGCCATGTTGCTCTCAATGTTGTTGTCATGTGGTGCTGCAATGCTATACTGTCATCTTAGGTCTCTCTTTATGTAGTGTTGTGGGGTCTCTCTTGTCGTGATGTGTGTTTTGTCATTTATTTTTAATCCCAGCCCCTGTCTTCACAGGAGGCCTTTTTACATTTTGGTAGGCCGTCATTGTAAATAAGAATTTGTTCTTAACTGACTCATCTTGTTAAATAAAAAAATTAAAAACGGTGTCGTAATGCTGAGAAGGTGAAGATGATCCAACAGGTGGAGCTGTCTAACATCATGTTGCCACAGCAACACAGGGTCACCGTATCCGTGGAGACGGAGAAGACCAGGGAGCCTCTGTACCAGCTCTTGTGGTACCACACCCTCAATTATAACATGAATATTACCCCATAACACCCGTGGATAATGTTCCCAAACAACATCTAGACAGACAACGTTCTATAGGAATGTTCGATGACGTCATTTAATTCCCAAAACATTCTATACAGGATTGGAGATGGATTTTGATTCTTGTTATTATAAGTGTCGAGCATCTTCAGAATGCCTCGCCCACATGGGCTTTCATACGACAACGTGTTCAAGATTCATAGTTTGCAGTTAGGGGTGGAGCGTTCAGAGTATAAGCAATAACCAACTATGCATTCTATGATTTGTATAACATGTATAGATTAAACATGAATAATTTGTAATCCTGCTTCTGTCATTGCTGGCATTGGAGAGGGATTTACCAAACCTGATAATGTTATAAAACACTGCTACCTCCTGTACCTGTCCTGAAGCAACCTCTCCTCTCAGGGTGACAAAAATGGACAATGATGTGCGTCATATACAATTTTAACTGTATTCAATTGTATTTATCATGGATCCCCCATTAGTTCCTGCCAAGGCAGCAGCTACTCTTCCTGGGGTTTATTATAATCCCCATTAGTTCCTGCCAAGGCAGCAGCTACTCTTCCTGGGGTTTATTATGGAACCCCATTAGTTCCTGCCAAGGCAGCAGCTACTCTTCCTGGGGTTTATTGTGGATCCCCATTAGTTCCTGCCAAGGCAGCAGCTACTCTT
>NC_036843.1:29451610-29461115 GCF_002910315.2 Salvelinus sp. IW2-2015 | reverse complement strand
ATTAGTTCCTGTCAAGGCAGCAGCTACTCTTCCTGGGGTTTATTATGGATCCTGATTAGTTCCTGCCAAGGCAGCAGCTACTCTTCCTGGGGGTTTATTATGGATCCTGATTAGTTCCTGCCAAGGCAGCAGCTACTTTTCCTGGGGTTTATTATGGATCCCCATTAGTTCCTGCCAAGGCAGCAGCTACTCCTCCTGGGGTCCAGGAAAATGAAGGCAGTTAAATACAACTAAAAACATTACATTTCACAACACATTAAATGTGTGTTTTCAGGTCGCTACTCTACAACCACATATATTCAACACAAAATCCATGTGTACGTGGGTGTATGGTGCAGATTTTATCATGTGGGTGTGCCTGTGTCTCTTCAGAGTCCCCGCTGTTCCATAAGCTGTATTTGTATCTGTTTTTAAATCTGATTTTCCTGCTTGCATCTGTTACTTAACGTGGATGATAGTTCCATGTAGTCATGGCTCTATGTAGTCCTGTGCACCTCCCATAGTCTGTTCTGGACTTGGGGACTGTGAAGAGATCTCTTGTGGCATTTATTGTGGGGTATGTATGGGTGTCCAAGCTGTGTGCCAGTAGTTTAAACAGACAGCTCAGTGCATTCAACATGTTAATATGTCTCACAAATACAAGTAGTGAGGAAGTGCATATAGTGTTGACATGGATATTACTCATGTTATCTCTTCATGTACATTTAAGGGCCAGCCATGCTGCCCTGTTCTGGGCCAGTTGTAATTTTCCCAAGTCCCTCTTTGTGGCATCTGACCACATAACTGGACAGTAGTCCATGTGCAACAAATCTAAGACCTGCCTTGTTGATGTTAAGAAGGCAGAGCAGCGCTTTATTACAGACAGACCTCTCCCCCATTTTAGCTCCTGTTGCATCAATATGTTTTGACCGTGACAGTTTACAATCCAGGGTTACACAAAGCAGTTTAGTCACCTCAACTTGCTCAATTTCCACATTATTCATTACAAGATTTAGTTGAGGTTCAGGGTTTAGTGAATGATGTTTCCCAAATACTATGCTTTTAGTTTTTGAAATATTCAGGACTAACTTATTTCTTGCCACCCATTCTGAAACTGACTGCAGCTCTTTGTTAAGTGTTGCAGTGATTTATCTTGCTGTGGTAGCTAATGTGTATAGTGTTGAGTCATCAGCGTCCATAGACACACAGACTTTACTCCGTGCCAGTGGAAGGCCATTAGTAAAGTTAGACAGCTGCCCTGGGGAAATGCCTGACTCTACTTGGATTATGTTGAAGAGGCTCCTAATAAAGAACACCCTCTGTGTTCTGTTAGACAGGAAACTCTCAATCCACAATAAAGCAGAGGGTGCAAAGCCATAACACATACGTTTTTCCAGCAGCAGGTTATAATCGATAAATGTCAAAAGCTGCACTGAAGTCAAACAAAAAAAGGTCCCACAATCATTTATCATCAATTTCTCTCAGCCAATCATTAGTCTTTTGATTGTGTCATACATGTCCAATGCCCTTCCCTATAAGCGTGCTGAAAACCTGTTGTTAATTTGTGTACTGTGAAATAGCATTGTATCTGGTCAAACACCATTTTATCCAAAAGTTTACTAAGGATTGGTAACAGGCTGATTGGTCAGGTATTTGTGCCAGTAAAGGGTGATTTGCTATCCTTGGGTAGCGGAATGACTTTGATTCCCTCCAGGCCTGAGGACACACGCTTTCCTGTAGGCTTAGATTGATGAGATAGCAAATAGGAGTGGCAATATTGTCCTCTATCATCCTCAGTAATTTTCCATCCAAGCTGTCAGACCCAGGTGGCTTGCCAGTTTTGATAGACAACAATAATTATTTCACTCACTTTACAGAATTCAAAGTCACCAATGTTTGGAACATTTGGACAAGTGGGGACATTTTGCCTGTCCCCACGAGGAAAAATGCTGTTTTAAGGGTTAGGTTTAGGGTTAGGGCTACAATTAGGGTTAGGGTTTAAGTTGAGGGTTTAAGTTTAGGGTTTAAGTTAAGGGTTAGGGTTTAAGTTTAGGGTTAGGTATAGTTTTAGATTTAGGGTTAGGGGTTAAGGTTAGGTTTAGGGTAATGGTTAGGTTAAGGTTAGATTTGGGGTTGGGTATAGTATAGGATTAGGGTTAGGGGTAAAGGTTAGGTTTAGGGTAATGGTTAGGTTAAGGTTAGATTTAGGGTTAGGTATAGTTTTAGATTTAGGGTTAGGGGTAAAGGTTAGGTTTAGGGTAATGGTTAGGTTAAGATTAGATTTAGAGTTAGGGGAAAATAGGATTTTGGATGGGAATCAATAATTTTGTCCCCACAAGTACAGCAATACAAAACTGTGTGTTTGTGGGTGTGTGTGTAAAAATGAAAGATAAACAGGAAATATGTCAGTAACCCCACCCTGTCCCGGCCACACACAGCTGGTGTGTACAGATTCCAGCCCTAAACTCCCCTCCCCACTCCCACACTCACACACCCAGGGCAGAACACAGTCACACTTCATGTACATCATAACATAGTGTCCACTCTAAGGCCCATTCAGATTCTCCCATTCCAACCAGAGGAGATAATCCGGCATCTGAGCACCAGGCTTCAGAGGGCAGGATCTGGGTTCATTCCACAGACGAAGGACAGTGGAAATCAGTGGAAAAAACTTATAGGGGGAATGAGTGTGTTTTGTGGAGATCTCTCTAGACCCTACCCATAACCCTCTCCTCCAGCCCCCTGGACGTCTAGACCAGGGTTACCCTACCCATAACCCTCTCCTCCAGCCCCCCTGGACGTCTAGACCAGGGTTACCCTACCCATAACCCTCTCCTCCAGCCCCCTGGACGTCTAGACCAGGGTTACCCTTACCATAAACCCTCTCCTCCAGGCCCCCGGGACGTCTAGACCAGGGTTACCCTACCCATAACCCTCTCCTCCAGCCCCCCTGGACGTCTAGACCGGGTTACCCTACCCATAACCCTCTCCTCCAGCCCCCTGGACGTCTAGACCAGGGTTCCCCTACCCATAAACCCTCTCTGCCAGCCCCCTGGACGTCTAGACCAGGGTTACCCTACCAAACCCTCTCCTCCAGCCCCCTGGACGTCTAGGACCGGGTTGACCCTACCCATAACCCTCTCCTCCAGCCCCCTGGACGTCTAGACCAGGGTTACCCTACCCATAACCCTCTCCTCCAGCCCCCTGGACGTCTAGACCAGGGTTACCCTAGGGTTATGGGTAGGAGGGTTATGGGTAGGGTAACCCCGGTCTAGACGTCCAGGGGGGCTGGAGGAGAGTGTTGGGAAAGCCTGGTTTAGACGACCAGGGCTGTTAAAGTCCCATCCCAGCTCAGTTCAGGAGTAACTAAATGGGAGAATGGGACTTTGTTCGTCCCAAAAAATGAGATCTCTACGTCTCCGTTGATGGACAGATGTGACATGTTATTCTTTCCATGAACTCACAGGCAGATCTCCCAGCATGACTTTCTCTTTTTGGCTTGCAGACTGGAAAAAAAATGACGTGGCTCAACGCTTTCCCAGCCTTTACAGCACGGGTCGAGGGGGGAAGCAAAATGTCATGTTTATTAATGTGCAGGAATAAAAAATGAATCAAACCATTTATATATTCTTTGACTAAAGTTCCAAATGTTTTCAGTAAATCAACAGGAATAGTGGTCCACTTATGGAAATACTTGATTCCATACAATATACTGTATTTATTAATAAATCACAGGATTTGGATCACTGCCTATATACATTTAAGCAATCACACAAGAGCACTGAACCCGGGAAGTCTGCTCAAACTACATACTGCTCTGACAGATGATATCTCAAAACATGACATCATCACAATCTCCTTTCCAGCTAGATTAGAGTCCTAACCCTCTGAGCAGCTGGATTAGAGTCCAAACCCTCTGAGCAGGTAGATTAGAGTCCTAACCCTCTGAGCAGCTAGATTAGAGTCCTAACCCTCTGAGCAGCTAGATTCGAGTCCTAACCCTCTGAGCAGGTAGATTAGAGTCCTAACCCTCTGAGCAGCTAGATTAGAGTCCAAACCCTCTGAGCAGCTGGATTAGAGTCCTAACCCTCTGAGCAGGTAGATTAGAGTCCTAACCCTCTGAGCAGCTAGATTAGAGTCCTAACCCTCTGANGATTAGAGTCCTAACCCTCTGAGCAGGTAGATTAGAGTCCTAACCCTCTGAGCAGCTAGATTAGAGTCCTAACCCTCTGAACAGCTAGATTAGAGTCCTAACCCTCCGAGCAGAGAATTAATCCAAAACAAACTCCTACTTAGAGAACATGGCTGTAAAATTAAATAACTTTAATTGAGCTACACGTGTCGCCAAATCACACATTCAAGGGAAAAGGTTAGACTGTAGGGAGGAGGAGCTGTAAAAACCAAAGAGGAACTGGACCTTTACTACATAGCATTGCTTTGGTTGGCATGTGGAATGACCCGTTGTTGGTGACTTCATAGATTGAGTAAACCTTTGGAATTCCATTAGCAATAACAAACACAGAGGTCAGATAGGACCAAGTGGAGAAATACTCAAAGGCACAGAGTAGCAAGATAGCAGCTTCTCAACTAAATGCAGCGTCTTCAAATAGTGATATAATTTGAATATAACTCCATGTATTTGATTGCAATGGTGTACCTCTCTGCCAAATATGTTGGTATCCATTTGCTGATCTGTAAACTGAATCAATTTCCTAGTAAATAACACATAGTCTAATGCAGCACTGGATAATACCATCCTGATCCTGTTCTGGTGCGCTAGTGTTGGAATAGATCAAATATGTGAAAGGACTGTGTTGGGACACAGGACTGTGTTGAGAAAACACTAGGTGCGGAGTATCACATAGGCCATTAGAGGGCCTGTAACTATTCCTCTGTACAGGGGCGGACTTAGTGATTTGGAGGACCCAGGCAGAGGTCAGTCTGAGCTTCCCCACCATCCCCCCCTCCTATGGGTTTTATAGTAAAGACATGTCATTTAACTGTAAACATGTTATTTTAATGTACCATGACCACAACCAGTCATGATGTTTTCATCTGATTGTCAAACAAATCACTTTAAAAAGTAGGTTACTTTTGCACGTTCATCCCAAAATAATTCCAACATCCTTGATGACGATGGCGGCGTTATCAGGAGCACCTGTCTTTTTACTAAAGAAATTAGTTGACTGACATCATGTTTCTGTTACAATTAAACCTGCTTTTCTTATTTTTATTTTCTCTGCCCCGCTCTGAAAGCACCTCATTGCTGCATCTGCCCTGGTCTGAAAGCACCTCATTGTGGCATCTGCCCTGGTCTGAAAGCACCTCATTGTGGCATCTGCCCCGCTCTGAAAGCACCTCATTGTGGCATCTGCCCTGGTCTGAAAGCACCTCATTGTGGCATCTGCCCCGCTCTGAAAGCGCCTCATTCTGCATCCGCCCCGGTCTGTATCACTGGGCCATTAGAGGACCTAGTCCTCTGTATCACTGGGCCATTAGAGGACCTAGTCCTCTGTATCACTGGGCCATTAGAGGACCTANTAGTCCTCTGTATCACTGGGCCATTAGAGGACCTAGTCCTCTGTATCACTGGGCCATTAGAGGACCTAGTCCTCTGTATCACTGGGCCATTAGAGAACCTACTCCTCTGTATCACTGGGCCATTAGAGAACCTAGTCCTCTGTATCACTGGACCATTGGGGAGCCGACAGACATGACCAAGTAATCATCCCCTGCTGTCAGAGAGAGCTTCTTATTTATCGTCCTGTGTAAACACTTCACTGTGCCTCGATTAATGACGTCCATCGGGGCCTCAGAGAGAGAGCACATCGCTCTGTTTATGATCCGCTCACACCGTGTGGCCCTTGGCAGCCGTTCAACACATCGTGTGCCTAAGGGGGAAACGGGGGGTTTGGGTTCGGGTGTGGGGGGGGGGGGGGGGGGGTGATCCTCCCTCCTGACTGGTCACCGAGGCTTTCAGACTGACTTTCTCACACTTCGGGGTGTGACTCTGTTAGGTTGAAGATGTTGAGTCACATCATCTGATTCCCTCTAATGATGTAATAAAGGATCTGTAGGCCATGTGGTCCTTCTGTACTGGGGTATAAGGCAGGGCTTCCTTCTGTACTGGGGTATAGGCAGAGTTTCCTTCTGTACTGGGTATAAGGCAGGGCTTCCTTCTGTACTGGGGTATAAGGCAGGGCTTCCTTCTGTACTGGGTATAGGGCAGAGTTCCTTTCTTTACTGGGTTAAGGCAGGGCTTCCTTCTGTACTGGGGTATAAGGCAGGGCTTCCTTCTGTACTGGGGTATAAGGCAGGGCTTCCTTCTGTACTGGGGTATAGGGCAGAGTTTCCTTCTGTACTGGGGTATAAGGCAGGATTTCCTTCTGTACTGGGGTATAGGGCAGAGTTTCCTTCTGTACTGGGGTATAGGGCAGAGTTTCCTTCTGCACTGGGGTATAGGGCAGAGTTTCCTTCTGTACTGGGGTATAGGGCAGAGTTTCCTTCTGCACTGGGGTATAAGGCAGGGTTTCCTTCTGTACTGGGGTATAAGGCAGAGTTTCCCTCTGTTTGGTTGAGGCAAATTCCTACTTGGTTGTGGTTAAGGCTGGGTCTGGGGTACGAAAATGTTTTCATTCATCTGGAGCATGGCAAGACATATCTGAAGGCTTTAGGTCATGGACGGCACATTTAGCTAGGTCACGGACGGCAGATTTAGCTAGGTCATGGACAACACATTTAGCTAGGTCACGGACGGCACATTTAGCTAGGTCACGGACAACACATTTAGCTAGGTCACGGACAACACATTTAGCTAGGTCACGGACAACACATTTAGCTAGGTCACGGACGGCACATTTAGCTAGGTCATGGACAACACATTTAGTTAGGTCACGGACGGCACATTTAGCTAGGTCATGGACAACACATTTAGCTAGGTCACGGACGGCACATTTAGCTAGGTCACGGACGGCACATTTAGCTAGGTCATGGACAACACATTTAGCTAGGTCACGGACAACACATTTAGCTAGGTCACGGACAACACATTTAGCTAGGTCACGGACAACACATTTAGCTAGGTCACAGACGGCACATAAAAGGCTTTGGGAACCACCAGTATAACAGACTTAAGCTCTAGCAATATCGTCAACAAGGCCAAGCTTTGGATCACCAGGCCAAAGGCATTACAGAAGAGAGAGACAAGGAGGCAAAAAGGTGCACGATAACATTAAAATCACAAAACGTGAATTCATCACCATAGAAATCAGCTATAGAAAATCAAGCAAGGAATTTCTCATTCCTGGTTCTCTCCCCTATTCCCAACTTCCGGTTAACCTCAGACCTTGACAGTGGGTTTGGTTCTTTGGCAGGGAAACACTTTGCAGCAAAGGTGAGACGTCAAGCAGACATTATGGTCGGCAGCTGCGCAGTGAGGACTACAGTACGCTGAGCCCCATGCCTGGAGTGAGTAATATAGAAACAGGGACATAGTAATAGGAATAACCATAGAAAAATCCTGCAGTAGTAGCAACAAATTTGGTGTGAAAAACACTTCTCCAAATACTGGACAAGCTAGGTAAAAACAAAATGAAGGGTGAAGTCTCTCAGTCTGCTACTTAGTTTATAGTACATCCTGTGTTTGTTCAAGCAGTTCATCAGGTCTCACAACATCAGAGGGCCAGGAATGACACACAGAGGGAGAAACACAACACTTTTCCGTCGTTGTAGTCGTCTCCAAGTTGTCGTTCGTTCCCGTGTTTCCCGAGTTGATATAAAGTAATTCCATCTCTGGACCCTGTCGTTTTGCTTTGAAAAGCGGTGGTCAATTCAAACTGTGAGTCTAAACCGTCCAGAATGGGGACCAACCCCAACCCCTCTCTTCTCTAACTTTCTTCTTTCCTCGTCCTTCTTCCATTTCTTCCTTCCTCTCCCTCTCTTATGTTCCAGTTGGACAACCTAGGGGGTTTTTGGCTTACATCTGTTCATACAGCAGCATTCCACTGAAGATGGTGAGAGGTTCTACAGAGTGGGCCAGCTTGCCCATGACCAGGTCAATGCAGACTGTGTCTCCTGCCTGGAGGGGCAGGATGATGTTGAACACGGCCAGGGAGCCGGGGGTGACCTTGGCCTCGGCTACCGGCTTGTTCTCCAGTCCCTCTGGCTGGTATCCCCCGGAGTCCACACGGGCCATGCCGTAGTTGGACTTGGACAGCACCGCCTCAATCTTCTCGTTCTTGTGGCCAGTCAGGATTGCGCTGAAGAAGTAGCGGCCATCAACGGGCGCCGTGAAGATGCCTGGGCAACACAGAGACAGAGATAGTGAGGTTAGCATTAGCTTAGCATACTCACTGATGTTGTACACAGCAATATAGCAAACAGTTGCCTGTTTAGGTTTATGGCTTGGTTTGACAGTTGGCTCATTGTACATTAACTAAAACAATGATGTAACTAACTGATGTACTCTGGGATTATAAATACCCTTCACATGTAGATTGAACTCACAGTATTTGTATTTGTATTTATTATGGCTCCCCATTAGTTCCTGCCAAGGCAGCAGCTACTCTTCCTGGGGTTTATAATGCATTCCTAATAGTTCCTGCCAAGGCAGCAGCTACTCTTCCTGGGGTTTATTATGGATCCCCATTAGTTCCTGCCAAGGCAGCAGCTACTCTTCCTGGGGTTATTATGCATTCCTATTAGTTCCTGCCAAGGCAACAGCTATTCTTCCTGGGGTTTATTATGGATCGCATTATTTCCTGCAAGGCAGCAGCTTACTCTTCCTGGGGTTTATTTATGGATCGCCATTATGTTCCTTGCCAAGGCAGCAGCTACTCTTCCTGGGGTTTATTATGGATCGCCATTAGTTCCTGCCAAGGCAGCAGCTACTCTTCCTGGGGTTTTTATGGATCGGCTATTAGTCCTGTCCTGAAGGCAGCAGCTACCTTTCCTGGGGTTATATGGATCGCCATTATTCCTTGCCAAGGCAGCAGCTACTCTTCCTGGGGTTATTATGCATTCCTATTAGTTCCTGCCAAGGCAGCACTATCTTCCTGGGGTTTATTATGTGGATCGCCCATTGATCTCTGCAAGGCAGCAGCTTGCTCTCCTTTCTGGGTTTTAATTATGGATCCCCATTAGTTCCTGACAAGGCAGCAGCTACTCCTCTGGTTTATTATGGATCGCCATTAGTTCCTGCAAGGCAGCAGCTACTCTTCCTGGGGTTATTATGGATCCCCATTAGTTCCTGACAAGGCACGTCAGCCTACTCATTCCCTGGGGTTATGTGGTCGCTACAGTGCGGGGGGGGTCCTGCAGCGACAGCCAGCTACTCTTCCTGGGGTATTATGGCATTCCTGATTAGTTTTTCCTGCCAAGCAGCAGCTTACTCTTCCTGGGGTTTAGTTATGCATTCCTATTAGTCTTCCTGCCAAGGCAGCAGCTATCATCTCTGGGTCCGTAGTTCATGGATCCCGCCATCTAGTTCCTGCCAAGGCAGCAGTTACTCTTCCTTCCCTGGGGTCCA
>NC_036843.1:29440636-29451585 GCF_002910315.2 Salvelinus sp. IW2-2015 | reverse complement strand
TAATGTTTGGTAGAGATATTGATCAATGACATTACAACCTATGTTGTCCCATTCAAAAAGACAGCCAAAAGTCAGTTTGTATTTGTATTTTTTAGGGATCCCCATTAGTTCCTGCCAAGGCAGCAGCTACTCTTCCTGGGGTTTATTATGGATCCCCATTAGTTCCTGCCAAGGCAGCAGTTACTCTTCCTGGGGTCCAGCAAAATTAAGGCAGTTATGTACAACTAAAAACATTACATCACACAACAGATTTCACAACACATTAAGTGTGTGCCCTCAGGCCACTACTCTATTACCACATATCTACAACACAAAATCCATGTGTATGTGTGTGGATAGTGCGTATGTTATCATGTGTGTGTGTATGCGTGTGTCTGTGCCTGTGTGTGTGTCTCTTCCCAGTACACGTTGGTATCAGTAGTATGCACTGATCATGTTCGTGAATACTTATTCAACCCGAAAACAAAACAAGTCCTATCTATTCAGTACCAGTCCGCGGGTCATAGAACTCTCCCTCGTTGACAAAGATCTTATCGAAGACGATGGTGCCAGCACTAAGCATGGGGTAGGTGAGAGCGGCAGAAAAGGACAGCTTGGGCACGTTGGCGTCGGCACCTGGCATACCTGAGGGCAAAATTACAACAACATCTCAGAGAGAGCATGGTTATTATCAGCTATATATGATATTTCATTGTTCTGACATGAGGAAATCCATTTTCCTGGTTCAATACAGACAACATGGCAAAGTAAACAACGTGTAAGGAACATAGCAAGAGAGAGTCTTTTGTTCAAGACGGTTACAGCCCTCTAATCTACACCGAATAAAAATATTAACGTAATATGCAACAATTTCGAAGATTTCACGGAGTTACAGTTCCTCTAAGGAAATCAGTCAATTAATATAAATTCATTAGGCCCTAATCTATGGGATTTCCCAACCCTAACCCTAAAAAGCAGTGGATCAGAAAACTAGTCAGTATCTGGTGTGACCACCATTTGCCTCATGCAGCGCGACACATCTCCTTCGCATCGAGTTGATCAAGCTGTTGATTGTGGCCCGTGGAATGTTTTCAAACTCCTCTTTAATAGCTGTGCAAAGATGCTGGATATTTGAGAGAACCGGAACACGATGTCGTACACATCGATCCAGAGCATCCCAAACATGCTCAATGGGTGACATGTCTGGTGAGTATGCAGGTCATGGAAGAACTGGGACATATTCTGCTTCCAGGAATTGTGTACAGATCCTTGCGACATGCGTCCATATATTACGCTGAAACATGAGGTGATGGCGGCAGATGAATGACATGACAATGGGCATCAGGATATCGTCACGGTATCTCTGTGCATTCAAATTGCCATCAATAAAATGCAGTAGTGTTCGTTATCTGTAGCTTATGCCTGCCCATACCATAACCCCACCGCCACTCTGCTCACAACGTTGACATTAGCAAGCCTCTCGCCCACACAACTCCATACACGCTGTCTGCCATCTGCCCGGTACAGTTGAAGCTGTGATTCATCTGTGAATGCCAGTGGCCATCGTTATCCCCAGCACAAGGTGCACCTGTGTAATGATCATTCTGTTTAATCAGCTTCTTGATATGCCACATATCTCAGGTGGTTGGATTATCTTGGCACAGGAGAAATGCTCACTAACATGGATCTAATCAAATTTGTTGACAAAATTTGAGAGAAATACGTTTTGTGTGTATGCAAAATATCGGGGATCTTTTATTTCATCTCATGAAACATGGGACCAACACTTCACATGTTGTGTTTATACAGCATTTTTGTTCAGTATATTTCAGATGCAGTTGCCTTCATGATGGGAATGTTACAGAGCGGTTATGTAAAACAAAAAGGGATCAACAACTCTAGCTTCACATGAAAACACACACACAGACGGGACAAAAAAGGGACACACAGATATGCACACCACACACAGATAGACACACAGACACATGCACACACACACTTATAGCCACACTATGTATCTCACAATCACCATATGTAACACTCAAGCTGACCCAGGAAGCACTATGTGCACATTTCCTGGCTGCCTCTGACGATTCATGTTCTCATTGGCCCAATGCTTACCTCTTACCTATACAGTGATCCCCACACACACTCACACAGAACTCCATTCACCCTGACTTTTAATGACCATCAGCAATACTCATGTTATGTAATGACATGTGGCACACAGCACTGTTGAGTGCATTAGCACATTGCTAACATGTCGGACTCAAATGCAAATACTGAAACATGAACATACCTTGTTCACCTTTGAGGCCTGCAGTGAAAAAAAAGGAGAGGAAGAGACGAGTCAGACTGACTCAAACCATTCAGTCAAACATCAACATATAAAAAACACATTTCCTGAGGCATAAAGACTGATTTATAAAGGGCTTGTATGGTTCCTGTTAACCTGGTGATCCTCTGGGCCCGTTCTCTCCCTGCTTGCCCGGGGGTCCGTCCCTGCCTTGGGGCCCCTCAGCGCCAGGCAGCCCTTGGAACCCTCTCTCCCCAGAGGGACCTGGAGGACCTGGCAGGCCTAGGGTGGTGGGAGGCAATGACAACAATTTTAATAACATCATATTCCTTTTTTTTTTTGTATTAACATTTCAATAGTTGAATAATCAATACACGTTACAATTGTTATGTTATTTAAGGCATTTAATAATTGAAGTAACTTTAATAATTGACATTATATTTAACTGAAATAATCAAAGTTGACCCAAAGACGGCCTGTTAAGGAACATAGAAACCATTCCAGACAAAACCACTGTAGCGATACAGTGGAGGAGTTTTCTCATTCAGATATGTCATTGAATGAGGTATTACGAAATTATAATACATTGTTCCCTCCAGACACAGAAGCATCAGATTATTTGAACACTGAGACCGTGTGTTACGAAAGACTGCATGACAGACAGACACACTAATAGCAGGCCACCATTTAACGTGAGACTCACATATTACACAAATAGACACACGGTTAGTTTTCATTAGTGGATTATGAATGTTTTAGTAATCATCAGTTTGTTTCTTGGTGTTGTTCGACGGGCCTTTGTGTTTATTGTCGCTGACACCGTTCTGTTTGTTGACACTTGGGTGCACATGTGCTACTTGAGACTTTAAACCAGTGTTCATTGTGTCCTTATACCCACTGGATGTGCTGTCTCGTAGACTGGTCAAGTATAGTCAGGACAAGGTTAGTCTAGCGTTTAAGACACATTATGGTTTTAGTTCAGTTTTACCAAAAGTTTTTGTACCATTCAAACCTCTAACCAACTGCACACCTACAAAGCAGAACATGTGAGAGAGAGAGAGAGGATAAGTTTAATCAAAAATATAAATATATAATTGTCAACATGAACTCAGAAAATACTCTCTAAATGAACATGCTCTATATTTTCAAACCGTGCATTAGTTAATTTCTGTAGTTACTGATCTAGATCAGGGCTCTCCAACCCTGTTCCCGGAGAGCTAGGTTTTCACTCCAACCCTAATCAAGTGCCCTGGTTGAATCAACCGGTTGAATCAATGTTGTTGTCATGTAATTTCAAACAAGAAAATCAATGTGGAAAACTGATTGGATAAAAAAAAGTTATCAACCCAAGGGCATTTCATGTTTTTCACCAACATTTTTATCTAAATCCAATGACATCGTGAATTGTTTTATTTGATTTAACATTGAATTCCTGTTAAATGACAACTCAACAAAATGTAAATCAAAACCAGACGTTGAACTGACGTCTGTGCCCACTGGGTTGATTCTAATAACTAGCTGGTTGATAAGCTGAACCAGGTTAGTTCCACCTGGGGTTGGAGTGTAAACCTACAGGAGGGTAGCTCTCCAGGAACAGGGTTGGAGTGTAAACCTACAGGAGGGTAGCTCTCCAGGAACAGGGTTGGAGTGTAAACCTACAGGGAGGGTACGCTCTCGCGAACAGGGTTGGAGTGTAAACCTACAGGGGGTAGCTCTCCAGGAACAGGGTTGGAGAGCCCTGGTGTAAACCTACAAGGAGGTACGCTCTTCAGGAACAGGGTTGGAGAGCCCTGGTTTAAACTACAGGAGGGTAGCTCCTCAGGAACAGGGTTGGAGAGCCTGGTTTAAACCTACAGGAGGGTATCTCTCCAGGAACAGGGTTGGAGAGCCCTGTTTAAACCTACAGGAGGGTAGCTCTCCAGGAACAGGGTTGGAGCCCTGGTTTAAAACCTACAGGAGGGTATCTCTCCAGGAACAGGGTTGGAGAGCCCTGGTTTAAACCTACAGGAGGGTAACTCTCCCAGGAACAGGGTTGGAGTGTAAACTACGGAGGGTAGCTCTCCAGGAACAGGGTTGAGAGTGTAACCTACAGGAGGGTAGCTCTCCAGGAACAGGGTTGGAGTGTACATACCAGAGGGTAGCTCTCCAGGAACAGGGTTGGAGAGCCCTGGTTTAAACCTACAGGAGGGTATCTCTCCAGGAACAGGGTTGGATAACCCTGGTTTAAACCTAGAGGAGGGTATCTCTCCAGGAACAGGGTTGGAGAGCCCTGATTTAAACCTACAGGAGGGTATCTCTCCAGGAAGAGGGTTGGAGAGCCCTGGTTTAAACCTACAGGAGGGTATCTCTCCAGGAACAGGGTTGGAGAGCCCCGGTCTAGACCATAATCTCTCTGAAAGAATACAGTGTCAAGTCAACAGACTCACCGGTCAGGTCCTGTTCCGAAAGATTCTGGAACTCCGTGAGGATGTGACTGACGGACGAGTTGAGGTTCTTGATCTTCCCGTGGATCCCGTCCAGCTGAGTGGTCTGGATGCTCTCAATGATCCCTCCATGGGAGATGACCGTGGCGTTCAGACCGTTCACACAGTTCCACAGGCCAGACATGTGCTTGTTCAGCCCCTCCTTGATCCTCTGGAGCGAGTCGGAGACGCCGTCCAGCCGTCCGCACACGCCCTCCATCTTGGACAGCCTCTTCTCCAGGCCGTCGCCAGATCGCTTGCAGTCGCCCACCTCCACCACTAGGGTGCTCTCGAAGCGTCGCACGTCGCGATCCACCCCGTCAAGGCGGTCGCGGCTCTGCTCAATGTGCTCAGTCACCTCCTGCTGTATCTTGTCCAGCTCAGAGATGATCTTGTCCTTGGTGTTGCCCAGATCCGTGATGACACTGCCGTGTTTCTGCACTGTGTGCTCCAGGCCCCTCAGCGTGTCGTTGATGGAGCTAAAGGTTAGGATGACCTCGGACAGCTCGCCCTGCAGGGACTTGAGGTGACCGTTGTTGGACGTGCCTCCGATCACACTGTGGCCGTCCAGGGGCTTCTCAGGTTCATCCAGGCCTCGTCCTCCAGTGCCACCTCCTGTTGTTGGGGTCTCCATGTGGATCTTACACTGGTCGCTACACTTCCCCACCTCCTCCCGGAGTTTCCCCACCTCTTCCTGTAGGGTGGAGCACACCTGGGAGCAAAAGCTTTGGTCGGAATCTACCCGGTTCCGGATGGCGTTGATGTCCTTCTCCCAGCGGTTCAGGGTGTGGTTCTTCAGCTTCTTGAACTCGTCTTCCACTCTTCCACAGACGTCGCAGTCATCCATGCCGCGCCCAAGCGTCTCAACTTCTGTGACGATGCGGTTGAAGTGCTCGCCGTTGTCTCCGGTCAAGGCTTTGATCTTGCGGATGTCGTGGCTGAGGTCCAGCACTTTGTCCATGAGGGAGTCGCCCGAGACGGACAGGTCCTTGATCCGCGTGTCAAAGCGTCGGATCTCGTCCTCATTGGCCACCACCCTCCAGGTGATAGACTTCACAGAGTCTCCATCATAATCGTTTCCTCCGTCCCCTCCAGCTCCTCCCCATCCTTCTCCGGTTCCCCCTGTTCCTCCATCTCTCCTTCCTTCAGTTCCTGTTCCTCCTGTATCTCCCCTTCCTCCTTCCCCTGCACCACCTTCAGCTCCTCTCCCTCCCATTCCTCCGGTTCCTCTACTTCCTCCTCCATCTTCTCTTCCACCTCCTCCAACTCCTCCTCCTCCAGCTCCTCCTCCTGTTCCTCCACAGCCACAGTCAGTCAGACTCTTGTCTAGTAGCGCCGTGGAGTTCTCCAGGCGGGTCAGCTTCTTGTCGTGGTCCGACACGAGGTCCTTTACAATGCCCACGTCTAGCTCTATGTCGCCGATGCGGTATCCCTGGTCGTCGAAACGGTCCAGGAACACGGTCCGGAGGTCGCCCAGCTCACGGTTGAAGTAGTCCTTCAGGTCTTTCTCTGTCTCCTCTGTGTGCTGCATTGTGCTGTTCACCCACCTCTCAATGTCCCTTAGACGACCGTCCAGCCTGTCCTCTATCACCCTGGGTAACCCGCCGCCACCTCCAGGGCCAAAGCCACCACCTCCAGGGCCAAAGCCACCTCCACCTTCTGGGAAACCTCCAGCTCCATTACTACCACCGCCACTGCCCAGCTCCTTATCCAGGCGGTTCTGGATGACATCGTAGTTCTCTGATATGGAGCTTATCTTTCTTTCAGCATCTGTGACCCTGTACTTGATTTCGGTGACAGAGTCGCAGCAGCCCTGGGAGCGTGTCACCTCGCGGCGTAGGCCGTCCAGGCTCTGGCGATATCGTCCATCCACGGCGTTCAGCTGCTTCTCCAGCGCACGGATCCGCTCCCTGTCCTCCTGCTGCTGTCTCCGCAGGTCCTCCACCCCCGACTGGCAGGAGGAGCAGGACAGAGACACCCTTCTCTCCAGCTCCCTCAGGATCTCCTCTTTCAGCGTGTTGAGCTTCCCGCCGCTAATCCCACCGGTGCCTCCAGAGGAGTCGCCAGTGCCACCGCCAAGATCATTCCCACCGCCGCCATTCCCGTTGACCAGGTGGTTGTTGATGCTGACCAAGGTCTTGTCGTGAGCCTGTGTCCGGTTGTCCAGCTGGTCTAGTTTGGTCTGGATGCTGTGGATGGTGTCCTTAATCTCCGGCTGGGCCGCATCCGCTGGGGCCTTGGTGCCACCCCCACTGAAGCCCGGTTTGCGCATCTCCTCCTGGAAGCGTTCGTTCATGCCCCTCAGGGTGGACTGCAGGTCCTGGAGGTCCTTGGTTAGGCTCTGGATCTTGTCCTCCAGCTGCCGCGTCTTGTCGCTGTCGCCTCGCCCTGGAACACAAACAGAATATTATTATACTTATATTATAAGAGGATGATAGCTCCCATGAAACATGGAGAAGACAAGGACTGAAGAGGAGGAAGAAGAAGAGGGAGAGCAGGAGCATAAACATCCACCCACCGTCTCCTCCACTCTGTCCTCTGTGACCTGTGTCGGTTCCGATCTGTCCCGGTCGGGACGGTTTGGGTCTGGCTGTAGCGATCTGGGTCCCCGACCCTCCGCTCGGCCCTTCGCTACAGTCATCTCCGGTGTAACCATGGCAACACTTCCACTCCATGTCCGTCACCATCTTGTAGGCCACCTTGTACCGCGGCTTCATATACGTTCGATACCTGTTGAGAGTCAGAGACAACGACAACAATGGTGAAGTGATTTACACTGAGGTTGTCTCACCTATCTTAGTTGAAGACACGTATTGTTGGTCGCAGTGGATAAGACTAAGAGCCTTAACTAAATGTAAATGTTATTGACACGACGCAATTATAATTGGTCACGGGTGGTAATTGTCAACTTATTGTACGTCTGCCTTTGGCCCCTGACACGTTGACCACATTTTTGTAAAAATGTTTGTAATAGTCCCGTGTGGCTCAGTCGATAGAGCAACGCCAGGGATGTGGGTTTGACTCCCACGAGGGACCAGTACCAAAATGTATATACTCACTACGGTAAGTAGCTCTGGATAAGAGTGTCTGCTAAATGACGTAAATGTAATCTATAACACCACTAGCCGTTGGCAGGATTCAACATTCATCCTAATTTTAACATGCTTTTTTTTATACCACTTCACACATTTTGTTTATTTAAAATCTGATATTTCCAAGTTGAACTGGAGTTCCTACCCACTGCTAGTTTCTCTAACGGGACCCTGTGGGCCTTATTCTGTTACCAGGTCTGAACTCATCATTGAATCGGCCACTCTCTCACAGTTCACCTCACCAACTGAGTGATTCAACTGGCCCTGTTGGCTATTCTGTCCTGGTCACTGAACTTCTGAACATCGGCACTCTCAGTTCATCCACTGTTTTTTCAACAGGCCTCTGTTGTGGCTATTCTGGTTGGCTCCTGAACTCTTGCAATGCGGCATCCTTCAGTTCTCACCACTGAGTTTCAACGGGCTCCTGTTGGCTATTCTGTATTGAGCTACTCTTTGACAACGGCCTCTCAGTTCCGCTACCACTGAGTTTCAACGGGCCTGTTTGGCTATCTGTTGGCCTGAACTCTTGAAACGCACCTCTCAGTTCCTACCACTGAGTTTAACGGCCTGTTGCTATTCTGTTGGTCTGAACTCTTGAAACAAGGCACTCTCAGTCCTACCACTGAGTTTCAACGGGCCTGTTTGCTATTCTTTGGCCTGAACTCTTGAAACTGCGACTCTCAGTTCCTACCACTGAGTTTCAACGAGCGGCCTGTTGGCTATTCTGTTGCCTGAAACTCTTGAAACGGCACTCTCAGTTCCTACCACTGAGTTTCAACCGGCCTGTTGGCTTATTCTGTTGCCTAGACTCTTGAAACGCACTCTCAGTTCCCTACCCACTGAGTTCAAACGGCCTGTATTGCTATTCTGTGCGCTGAACTCTTGAACGGCACTTCTCAGTTCCCTACCACTGAGTTTCCAACGGGCCTGTTTGCTATTCTGTTGGCCTGAACTCTATTGAAACGGCACTCTCAGTTCCTACCACTGAGTTTCAACGGGCCTGTTGGCTATTCTGTTGGCCTGAACTCTTGAAACGGCACTCTCAGCCAAAGACCTTTATGGAGAATGTTTATGTGTCTCAATCCAAAACGCACTACAGGCCACAAAGCCAAGAAAACAAGCATTTTCTCCCTAATTACATTTGCATTTCCTTTGATTTTCACATCGTTCCCAGGCTCGGAGGCATGAACACAAAGCGTGAACATCGGAGGCTGGTTTCTGCCCTGACGGGCAGTTTGATGTAACTCTAATCCTCACTGAATACCAACGTTATTTAAATCATTTACTGGGGAAACTATTCAGATCTCAACATGTTTGCAATTAATCCACCAGCTCCTTCTCCGCTATAGTGTATAACAGAGTATCAGAAACATCTGTCACTGTCACCCCTTATCTGTTTCACCTGTCCTTGTGATTGTCTCCACCCCCTCCAGGTGTCGCTTATTTTCCCCAGTGTATTTATCCCTGTGTTTCCTGTCTCTCTGTGCCAGTTCGTCTTGCATGTTTACCGAGAAGATGAGATAAAAGAGAGAGAGAGAGCATAGAAGAGGAGAGAGAGAGAGAAGAGAGACGAAAGAAAAGAGAGGAAAGAGAGGAGAGAGAAGAGCGAGAGTTAGAGGGAAGAGAGATAGAGGAGAGAGAGAGAGAGAAAGAGAGAGAAAGAAAGAGAGACAGAACAGAGAGGCGAGAGAGAGAGAAAGAGGAGACAGAAGTGCGGAGAGAGATGCAGCAAGAGAGACGAGAGCGACAGAGAGAGACATAGACACAGAGAGAGAGAGAGACAGACAGCGAAAGACAGCAGGAGAGAGGAGAGACAGAAAGAGATCAGACAGAGAGAGAGACACAGAGAGAGAGAGAGACGACAATTAGAGAGAGACGAGAGATTGAGAGAGCACAGAGGAGGAGGAAAGGGATATTAGTATGGGTTATCAGATTAGGTCAGAGCAAGGTCCTGATTTTCACAGGAATTTTGTTACATTTAGTGAGTCGTCACGTCTGTCTCTTCTCCTCTCTAACCTCTCTCATTTATGATTCAAAATAGAGTTGCTTTTATTGGCAAGTGACGTAACAATGTACATTTGCCGAAAAGCTTACTTTGGATATTTACAATATTAAGAAATAAGAATTATATTGTCACGGGAACAAAGGTAACAACAAATAACCAAGTGTCAAAAATAACCCATACATTGAACATAACAATCAAGCATACCAGTAGAGTACATGTGCAGGTTGGTTGGTTCTGTCCAACATTGTCCTCATCTTAATGGCATCTTAGTTGGGATGGTGTTCTTGCGGCTTGGAAGCCTCACCAATTCCTCCAAATACAATTGTCCATATGGCCAACAGGTTTCATCAGACCGAGGACATTTCTTCCAAAAGGTAATCTCTTTGTCCCCATGTACAGTTGCAAACGTAGTCCTGGCTTTTTATTAGGGTTTTGGAGCAGTGGCTTCTGTTCCTTGCTGGCGGCCTTTTCCAGGTAGTGGTTCGATATATGAGCTTGTTTTATACTGTGGATATGGATATTTTGTACCTGTTTCCTCGCGCTTTCACAAGGTGCTTTGCCTGTTGTTCTGGGATTGATTTGCACTTTCTCGCACCAAAGTACATTCATGCTCTAGGGAACGAATGCGTCTCCTTTCCTGAGCAGTAATGAACGGCGTGCGTGGTCATGGTGTTTATACTTGCGTACTATTGGTACAGATGAACATGGTATCGTTCAGCTGCGTTTGGAATTCCAAGGTGAACTGATTGTGGAGGTCTACAATTTTTTTTCTAGGTCTTGGGCTGATTTTTCTTTTGATTTTCATGATGTCAAGAGCAAAGGCACATGGAGTTTGAAGGCTAGGCCCTTGAATACATCCCACAGGTAACCTCCAATTGACTCAAATGATGTCAATTAGCCTATCAGAAGCTTCTAAAGCCATGACATAATTTTCTGGATTTTTCTCCTGCTGTTTAAAGGCAGTCAACTTAGTGTATGTTTAACCTTCTGACCCACTGGAATGTGGTATACAGTAATTTATGTGTGTATGAGGTAGTAGTTGTGGAATTGTTAGGTTAGATTACTTGTTGGTTATTAACTAGCATTGTCGGAACTAGAAGGCAAGCATTTGGGCT
>NC_036843.1:29431965-29440611 GCF_002910315.2 Salvelinus sp. IW2-2015 | reverse complement strand
ATGTATTTTCATGTCAGCCAGCGTTTTTCCGTTCTCTCTGCTCTTTTCTTTCTTTTTCTAGTCCTCCCGGTTTTGACCCTTGCTGTTGTTCTGGACTCCGTATCCGCCTGCCTGGCCATTCTACCTGCTTTGACCACGAGTCTGTCTGCCACACTATTACCTCGGGACTACTGAACTGGTTTTGCGGACCTTTTGCCGTCCACGTAACATTCCTCCTTGCCGTACCCCTTTCTGTGCGGGTGTGTTTAATATAAATACACTCAGAGACTCAACCACGATTCATATGGCGCGGCTCACACAGAGTGTCTGCAATGGCTGAAGCGGGTCATCTGCCCGGTGATAATCGGGAGGATGAGATTGTCAGGGAGCGTGGTTTAGCAGGTGTTCAGCACATTCGGAGGAGGGTGACATAGGACTGTGTGAATAAAATGGAGTATGAGGGGCCAATAATGGTGAGGAAGCCGGGATGCAGTGCACAGTGGAGGAGTAGATGCGCAGAATCCGCGGGGGACAGCTTTTAACCCGAGAATCGAAGGTCATAGTATGCGTAAAGGGGCAGGCGATCTGACAGCGTTCATTTAGGCGCAGATAAGGTCTGGATGTAGGATAACTGTTAAGGCTAATAAACATACGAAATTGACTGATTCTAGATGTGGCCGAACAGACATGAGGAGAAGAGTGCGATAGGGGGTACACAAGTCAAAGGGCTAGAGGTTGCCCGTAATGGGGATGGGAAATAGGAGGAGCGATGGGGGAACAAAGAGAGGATTGAGATTGTGAGGGGGTAGGAGGAGTAATGGAGGAGGAAAAAAGGTGAGGTATTTTTAACCTATTAAACCTCGTCGAGTCCTCAGGCCTGCTAGCAAATTGTACTGTGTGCTGCAATGGATGTGTGGAAGCCACAACCTCAAAATGAGATGCCGGAGTAATGGGGAGGCGAAAGGGAGGATGACGTTGCTCAAATCGCGTCAATGGGGATACAGAAGCGGAGGAAGCATGAGGAGAGCAGAACAAAAACAGACAGTCTCGGTACAAGGAAAGCTGTAGAGTTAGCAATCTGGCGCGATTTACAAAGGGAAGACAACGCCTTTATAGTGAGTCTTAGAATTTAGTGGGGACAAGGAGGAGAGTATGGCAGGAGGGGGTCAAGAAATGATGAGTGTATCGATACATGGATAGTGGAGGGTAGCGAGAAGTAAATTCGGGGAGCGGGAAAGCCCCGTGTAGCCACAATGAAAGGCAGACAGACGAAGACGAATGGGTGGGACTGGTGGAGGTATGTATTGGTGGGATTCCTGGTTAGAGGTAGTTAAATGAGGAGGGAAAGGTAGGATGCGATATGCGGGGACAGGTAGGAGAGTAGTTGAGGCTGGGGTAGAGTACTTCGAGGTCAATGGGCGTGACCAGGAGATGGAGACAGCATAGCGGATGCTGCGCGGTCGCGCGAGGCGTGTGAAGTAGAGAGAGAGAGAGGTAGAGGGAAGTAGAAGGGAGGGAAGAGGAGAGGAGGAAGGAAGTAGGAGGGGGGAGACACGGTAGGAAGGAATTGGGGAGGAGAGAGGAAGACATGGGAGGGAGAGGATGAGAGGATAGCAGACGGAGAGAGTAAAATGGGGGAGGACAGAGGAGAGATGGGGAGGGAGGAGACGGTAGGAGGAGTAATGGGACGAAGGAGAGAGAGAGAGATGTGAGAGAGAATGCGGAGAACACGGAGAGGTTAAGAGATGAGTATGCAGAGAGAGGAGGATGAGGACAATGATGACTATGGAAAGAAATCAGAGAGCACAGAAGAGCCTTCAATGATCAGACCGCAATATACCGAAAAACACAAGGAAGCCCCTTACGTAAATTAGAGAGTGCGCACCACGCTACCGGATTACTCCGTAGACCACGTCAACGACGAGCATGGAATGATACAAAGTAGGAATTTAGAACAAGTGAGACATCAAATAAGGGGAGAGACTAAGGCGGATAGCTCAGTGTATACAGAGGGCATGTCAAGGTCTCTAGACGCAATGAGAGAACGAGGGGAACAAGAGAGAGTCCAGAGTTCACGACCGTAATGGTTTTGATGACCTTCCTCGACGAGATGAAGACTGATACTAAATACTAGAGCAGTACAAGCCAGTACCGTACCAAGACACCTCTCTCCGTCGAAGCTCATCTATAATAAAGAGCTATGCCCAGCATATGAAAAAGAGACCCGATAACTCACAGAGAGTAGCTAAGAAATGCAGAGACACACTAGATGACGATAGCCGTATATAAACCCCACACTCAGAAGGGATGAGATGAGATGAAGTAAGAACAAGATAGTTACATCGAAGCACATCAGACATGATTAAGACACGAAAAGTACACTTGCGAGATGCTATAAAGACTGAGAGAGACAGCGACAAGACATTACCAGCAACATAATAGACACCAGCAAATCACTCGCAGCAATGCGAGTCGAATTCATGAAAACGTATTCACAGAGCGATCAGTGATTAAACCCTCAAGCTACGAACTCAGTGGAAGACAACAGAATTATCTCGACTGCGAATTATATTGAAAACACCGCTAGAACTCAGAGAGGCTGAAGTAAAAACTATCGAGAGACGCATGAGGCATGATGTTAGGAAAGCGCAGCGCAAGATCCAACTTCAACAGATAGTTGTACAGAAGACGAGACATACTCCGAGCCGATAACATATATATAGAGAGACAAGCACGACACAATTGCAGACTTCAGTAAGGAGTAGAGACTAAAGACAGAACTAGATAGCACAGCACGAGTGCTTCAAAAGAGACCCGACTCCGAATCAGAGAGTAGCTATCAGACAGACTAGTACCAACGAAAGAGAAATAGAGAAGCACCACATCAGCTCGAGAGGGAAGGTGATATGAGAGAGAGCCGTATATCTCAGCGTAAGGTTGAAGCCCACAAATCTACTTTCCATTTTACACTCGCATTAACATCTGCTAACCATGTGTATGTGACTAATAAAATTTGATTTGATTTGATTTATAAATGAAATAATCTGTCTGTAAACAATTGTTGGAAAAATGACTTGTGTCATGCACAAAGTAGATGTCCTAACCGACTTGCTAAAACTATAGTTTGTAAACAAGACATTTGTGGAGTGGTTGAAAAACGAGTTTTAACAACTTCAACCTAAGTGTATGTAAACTTCCGACCTTAACTGAACATTCATTTAATTATGTCATATGTTTAACCCCCTACACCTACACCACTTTGTAGAACAGTCCTGTATGCCAAATAGAATCAAATGCTTTTTGGAAGTCGATAAAGCAAGCGTATATTTTGGTATTATTCTGGTGGACATGTTTATCTATCATGGGTGTGTATGGTGTAAATATGATCAGTCGTGTGATGTTTTGGTAAAAATCCAATTTGGCTTTTACTCAAGACATTGTGCTTATTAAGGAAGTTTTGAATTCTTACATTTATAATACTGCAGAAAATCTTCCCCAGGTTACTGTTCACACAAATGCCTCTGTAATTGTTAGGGTCAAATTTGTCTCCGTTCTTAAAGATTGGAGTCCTTGATTCCAGATGTCAGGGAAATAACCTACACTCAGGATCAAATTAAACAGTTCATATAGCCAATAAAAATTTTGCGCTAGTGAGTTTGAGCATCTCATTTAGGATGCCATCAGGTCCGCATGCTTTTTTAAATTTGAAGGCCTGAAGTTTCTTATAGAGCTCCTGGTCAGTAATTGGGGAGTCCAATGGATTTTGATTGTCCTTTATAGCTTTTTCGAATCCATTCAACTTCTCATGAATTTGTCATTGTTCTGCGTTTGTGTCAGTTTGAACGGTGTTGTAGAGTGTTATAAAATGGGATGTCTATATGTCACCATTTTAAATCGCGAATTCCTCTTGTTTCGATTTTTTAAAGTTTTTCACAATTTTGCCAGAAGTTGTTTGGGTTTATGGACTCATCAATTAGTGTCAGCTGCTTGCTGTTGTACTGTGCTTTTTTGGTTCTGAGTTTTAAAGTCACACAGTAATGAAGGCATAATTCACAATTTTTGGGGTCTCTGTGCTTTTGGTTGGATAGTGTTCTAAATTCTAGGTCCTCTCTCTATATCTCCCCTTCTCTCTCTCTGTCTGTCTTTCTATTTCTCTCCCTCTGTCTGTCTCGCTCTCTCACACGTCTGTCTCCCCGTTCAGTTCATTCCATAAGCAGCATGACAAACTAGGTTACTTTCTCTCCCAATGAGGAGTGAGAATGGAAAAATAGTAGGAGGGGTATGTCAGCAGTGTGTTGTTCTGGTTGTGATGACTGGAATTGTGAATGAGCGCCCTATGTGTGTGTGTGGTGTGGGTGTGTGTTGTTGTGTGTGTGGTGTGTGTGGTGTGTGTGTGTGTGTGTTGTGTGTGTGTGTGGTGTGTTGTGGGTGTGTGTGTGTGTGTGTGTGTTGTTGAAGGTGAAGGCTAAGCTTTACCAGCTGGAGTTAAATGTGGTGTGTGTTGTGTGTGTGTGAGTATATAACGTGTGTGTGCGTGGTATGTGTGTGTGTGTCGTGTGTATGTGTGTGTGATATACGTGTGTGTGCGTGTGTAGTGTGTGTTGTGGTGCGTGTTAATGTGTGTGTGCGTGTGGTATGTGAATTTGCGTGGGTATATGAATGTGTGTTGTTGTGTGTGAAAATGGTGTGTGTGCGGTATCAGTGTGTGGTGTTGTGTATGTGTGTGTGTGCGTGTGCGTGGTGTGTGGTATGATGGAAGCATACACTTCAACGTACCATCGGGAACACTGCGTGGCGCCCAGGCAGCAGGGTGGTTAGTCCAGGCGTTGACGTAGGTCTCCAACTGTCCATCCTCACGCACAACAGCTCACTGTCTTCTTCACTACATACGCACACCAGTTTCTAGCAGGGAGGGAGAGAGAGAGTCAGTCATATACAATTCATAACGTACATTACGCACACTGTAACGATCTGTCGTAGGTGGAAGTTAGACAAGGTGGGCAGCGTCCGTACGGTTCATAGCTTCTTGATTAAAAAACCCGAACACCCAAACAAAACAACAAAAGACAACGAACGTTATGTCTTGAAAGGCTCACCAGAGCTAAACAACATCCCACAACCTAAAAGTGGCGAAACAGGCTGCCTAGTAATGAATTCCCAATCAGAGACAACGATAGACAGGCTGTCCCTGATTGAAGAACCATACCCGGCCCAAACATAGAATCACAAATCATAGAAATAAAGAACAATAGAATGCCCACCTCAAATCACACTCTGACCAACCAAATAGAGACATAAAAAAGGCATTCTAAGGTCAGGGCGTGACACACACCCTGTTTTCCCCACGTGGAGGGACAGGGAGTTTGAGGGTCAGTCCCCATATAAGCGTTCGAAGGTCGGAAGTTTACATACACTTAGGTTGGGAGTTCATTAAAACTTGTTTCAACCACTCCACAAATGTCTTGTATCAAACTATAGTTTTGGTAAGTACTACCTTGTGCATTGACACAAGTCATTTTCCACAATTGTTTTTACAGACAATTATTCCACTTAAATTCACTATCACAACTTCCAGTGGATCAGAAGTTTGACTTGTGCCTTTAAACAGCTTGGGAAAGTCCAGAAAATGTCATGGCTTTAGAATCTTCTGATAGGCTATATTGACTCTTGAGTCAAATTGCGGTGTACCAGTGGATGTATTCAAGGCCTACGTTCAAAAGCTCAGTGCCTCTTTGCTTGACATCATGGGAAAATCAAAAGAAATCAGCCAAGACCTCAGAACAAAAAATAGTGGATCTCCACAAGCTTGGTTCACTCCTTGGGAGCAATTTTCCAAACACTGAAGGTACCTACGTTCATGCTATACAAAAATAGTACACAAGTATAAACACCAGGACCACGCAAGCCGTCATAGCGCTCACGGAAGGAGAACTGCGTTGTGTCCCTAGAGATGAATGTAAATTTTGTGCGAAAAGTGCAAATCAATCCCAGAAAACCACAGAAAAGGACCTTGTGAAGATGCATGGAGGAATAGGTAAAAGTATCTATAATTCACAGTAAAACGAGTCCTATGATCGACATAACTGAAAGGCCGCTCAGCATAGGAAGAAGGTCCACTGCTCCAAAACCACCATAAAAAAAGCCAGACTACGGTTTGCAAACTGCAAATGGTGGACAAAGGGATCGTACTTTTTTTGTAGAAATGTCCTTGGTCTGGATGAAACAAAAATAGAACTGTTGGCCAATAATGACGTCATTATGTTTGGAGGAACAAGGGGGAGGCTTGAAGAACACAACCCAACCGTGAAGCACGGGGGTGGCAGCATATATGTGGGGGTGCTTTGCTGGCAGGAGGGACTGGTGCCTTCACAAAATAGCTGGCATCAAGAGGAAAGGAATTAATGTGGAATATATTGAAGCAACATCTCAAGACTCAGTCACGGAAGTTAAAGCTTGGTCGCAAATGGGATCTCCAAATGGACAAATGACCCCAAGCATACTTCCCAAAGTTGTGAAAAATTGGCTTAAGGACAACAAGTCAAGGTATTGGAGTGGCCATCACAACGCCCTGAACCTCAATCCTACAGCAAATTTGGTGGGGCAGACCTGAAAAAGTGTCTGCGAACGCAGGAGGCCTACACACCTGACTCAGTTACACCAGCTCTGTCAGGAGGAATGGGACAAATCCATCCAACTTATTGTAGGAAGCTTGTGGTAAAGACTACCGCCAACGTTTGTGCCAAGTTAGAACAATTTAAAGGCAATGCTACCAAATACTAATTGAAGTGTATGTAATCTTCCGACCCTCTGGAATGTGATGAAAGAAATAAAAAGCTGAAATAATCATTTCTCTCCACTATTATTCTGACATTCACATTCTCAAATAAAGTGGTGATCCTAACTGACATAGACAGGGAATCTTTATAGGATAATGTCAGGAATTGTGAAAACTGACTTTAAAATGTATTTGGCTTAAGGTGTTGTGTAAACTTCCGACTTCAACTGTATGAGATGCTAATGCGAGATACACAGATATTATTTAAAGTGGCTAGTGGGTTTCCTTCCTTAAGTTGGCTAGTGTTTCCTTTCCTTAAAGTGCTAGTGTTTCCTTTCTTGAAGTGGCAGTGATTCCTAATCTTGTCCATTAGGCACCGTCTCTGATGTGCTGGAGAATGGCTGTTTAACTAGTTCAGTGGTGTAGTATAGAACACACTACAGTCATATCCATATGAGATTGGTGATGCAATACGTAAACCATCGAATTTATCCGTGACTAAGATACCGTAAGAATAGTGTGGAAGTGACGTTTATACACATATGAGAATGAGTAAATGTTAGATACTTACTACAGGTTGCCAGTGTTCATTTCTAAAAGTGGCCAGTGTTTTCTTTCCTTAAAGTGGCCAGTGATTCACCTTTGCCTTAAAGTGGCTAGTGATCCTTTCCTTAATACGTTGGCTAGTGATTCCTTTTCTAAAGTGGCTAGTGATTCCTTTCCTTAAAGTGGCTAGTGATTTCTTTCCTTAAAGTGGCCAGTGATTCCTTTCCTTAAATGGCTTAGTGCTTCTTTCCTTAAAGTTGGCCAGTGATTCTTTCCTTAAAGTTGGCCCAGTTGATTCTTTCCTTAAAAGTGGCCTAGTGTTCCTTTCCTTAAAGGTGGCCAGTTGATTTAACTCTAATCTAGTGTATAAGGCAGCCACCCGCTGATGTGCTGGGATGGCTGTTTAGGCAATCTGATGGCCTTGAGATAGAAGTTGTTTTTCAGTCTCTTGGTCCTTGATTATCTTCTTTTTTGGGCCTTCTGTGGCATCGGATGCTGTAGGTGTTCCAGGGAGGCGGGAAGTTTGCCCCCGGTAACTGCGTTGGGCAGACCGTGGAGTCTGTCAACCTACGGTTGGTGGGCGGTGCGTTGCCGTACCAATAATATATACAATAAGAAGAAATAGAAGAGAAAACACACTTTTCAATCATACTGAAGCTGTTTTTCTGCCAAGTATTCGTACCATTCTTATAGAGGGAGGGTCCTCCCCCTCCAGTGTCTCAATACGACTGCCTGTGGTTAGAGCAACTTTTAGCCAGTGAAACATGAGCTTCTCAGCCTATCATATCTTAGTGATATTCATATAGCAAAGCAGGATTTTGCATGGTATTGTGGTACAAGAATATTCCCTCATATTTTCCATTTTACCTTCTTGGCAAAAGGTATGTAAATTTTGGACAGTCACAGAAAGCATATGTATCATTCCACCTGTCCTTGACTTTGATAGAATCCAGCATACGACTGGAATTCTAATCAAACCTATTCTGTTAACCTCAGAGGAGTTCATGAATCCTATTAAACACTTTTTTTATATTGAAATCAGCTTGGATGAACAGGCATCTCTCATAAGGAAGGAGCATCTGTGGTAGTATTTAGATTTTCCAACTCCTCCTCTCCAAATGTTACCTCCAGGTCTTTTTCCTCCATAGGTGCGCTTGAGGCTTCTTACATGTTTCATTTAAGTCAACCTATATGAAGCCCTGCCGGTATGTGATAATCTTGGAAAGGATTTCTATCTAACACTTATTACAGAAGTAACAGAGAATTTTGTTTGCTGATTCTGTCCTACCTTAAAATATACAATCTCTAAACTGGGGAGAAATCTCCGAAAAGGTTTTGTTTCTGTA
>NC_036843.1:29427800-29431940 GCF_002910315.2 Salvelinus sp. IW2-2015 | reverse complement strand
GTATATGAATGTGTGTTTGTGTGTGTGAAAATGTGTGTGTGCGAGTATATGTGTGTGTATGTGTATGTGTGTGTGTGCGTGTGCGTGTGTGTGTGTATGATGGAAGCATACTCACGTCACCATTCGGGAACACTGCGTGCCCCAGGAGCAGGGGTGGTAGTCAGGCTTGACGTAGGTCTCCACTCCATCCTCCACCACACAGCTCACTGTCTTCTTCACTACATACGCACACCAGTTTCTACAGGGAGGGAGAGAGAGAGTCAGTCATATACATTCATACTGTACATACGCACACTGTAACGATCGTCGTAGGTGGAATTAGACCAAGGTGCAGCGTCGTACGTGTTCATGCTTCTTGATTAAAAAACCCGAACACCAAACAAAACAACAAAAGAACAACGAACGTAATGTCTTGAAGGCTCACCAGAGCTAAACAACATCCCACAACCTAAAGTGGCGAAACAGGCTGCCTAAGTATGATTCCCAATCAGAGACAACGATAGACAGCTGTCCCTGATTGAGAACCATACCCGGCCAAAACATAGAATCACAAATCATAGAAATAAAGAACATAGAATGCCCACCCCAAATCACACTCTGACCAAACCAAATAGAGACATAAAAAGGCATTCTAAGGTCAGGGCGTGACACACACCAGTTTCCACAGGGAGGGAGAGGGAGGTTTGAGGGTCAGTCATATACAGTTGAAGTCGGAAGTTTACATACACTTAGGTTGGAGTCATTAAAACTTGTTTTTCAACCACTCCACAAATGTCTTGTTATCAAACTATAGTTTTGGTAAGTTTACTACCTTGTGCATGACACAAGTCATTTTTCCAACAATTGTTTACAGACAGATTATTCCACTTATAATTCACTATCACAATTCCAGTGGATCAGAAGTTTGACTGTGCCTTTAAACAGCTTGGGAAATCCAGAAAATGTCATGGCTTTAAAAGCTTCTGATAGGCTAATTGACAACATTTGAGTCAATTAGAGGTGTACCTGTGGATGTATTTCAAGGCCTACCTTCAAACTCAGTGCCTCTTTGCTTGACATCATGGGAAAATCAAAAGAAATCCTCCAAGACCTCAGAAAAAAAATTGTAGACCTCCACAAGTCTGGTTCATCCTTGGGAGCAATTTCCAAACGCCTGAAGGTACCACGTTCATGCTATACAAAAATAGTACACAAGTATAAACACCAGGACCACGCAAGCCGTCATAGCGCTCACGGAAGGAGAACTGCGTTGTGTCCCTAGAGATGAATGTAAATTTTGTGCGAAAAGTGCAAATCAATCCCAGAAAACCACAGAAAAGGACCTTGTGAAGATGCATGGAGGAATAGGTAAAAGTATCTATAATTCACAGTAAAACGAGTCCTATGATCGACATAACTGAAAGGCCGCTCAGCATAGGAAGAAGGTCCACTGCTCCAAAACCACCATAAAAAAAGCCAGACTACGGTTTGCAAACTGCAAATGGTGGACAAAGGGATCGTACTTTTTTTGTAGAAATGTCCTTGGTCTGGATGAAACAAAAATAGAACTGTTGGCCAATAATGACGTCATTATGTTTGGAGGAACAAGGGGGAGGCTTGAAGAACACAACCCAACCGTGAAGCACGGGGGTGGCAGCATATATGTGGGGGTGCTTTGCTGGCAGGAGGGACTGGTGCCTTCACAAAATAGCTGGCATCAAGAGGAAAGGAATTAATGTGGAATATATTGAAGCAACATCTCAAGACTCAGTCACGGAAGTTAAAGCTTGGTCGCAAATGGGATCTCCAAATGGACAAATGACCCCAAGCATACTTCCCAAAGTTGTGAAAAATTGGCTTAAGGACAACAAGTCAAGGTATTGGAGTGGCCATCACAACGCCCTGAACCTCAATCCTACAGCAAATTTGGTGGGGCAGACCTGAAAAAGTGTCTGCGAACGCAGGAGGCCTACACACCTGACTCAGTTACACCAGCTCTGTCAGGAGGAATGGGACAAATCCATCCAACTTATTGTAGGAAGCTTGTGGTAAAGACTACCGCCAACGTTTGTGCCAAGTTAGAACAATTTAAAGGCAATGCTACCYAATACTAATTGAGTGTATGTAAACTTCTGACCCACTGAGAATGTGATGAAAGAAATAAAAGCTGAAATAAATCATTCTGTCTACTATTATTCTGACATTTCACATTCTTAAAATAAAGTGGTGATCCTAACTGACCTAAAATAGGGAATTTTTACTAGGATTAAATGTCAGGAATTGTGAAAAACTGAGTTTAAATGTATTTGGCTAAGGCGTATGTAAACTTCTGACTTCGACTGTATATGTTAGGCGGTGTCAGATGAAGGCCCAAAAAATAGTCAACGATTCCAGTCACCCAAGTCATAGACTGTTCTCTCTGCTACCACACGGCAAGCGGTACGGGACCGCCAAGTCTAGGACCAAAAATCCCCTGAACAGCTTCTTCCCACAAGCCATAAGACTGCTGAACAATTAATCAAATGGCCACCCAGACTATTTACATTTGATTATCTACGCATAGTCACTTTACAAATGACCTCTACTAACCTGTACCCCCGCACATTGACTCGGTACCGGTACCATCTGTATATAACCTCGTTATTGTTATGTTATTTTCTTGTGTTACTTTAAGATATTTTATTCTTTATTTTTCACTAGTTTATTTAGTAAATATTTTCTTAACACTCTTTCTTGAACTGCGTTGTTGGGTTAAGGGCTTGGGTAAGTAAACATTTCACGGTAAGGTCTACACCTGTTGTATTCGGCGCACGTGACAAATACATTTTTATATATTTTTTTATTTAGTTGCATGTGTGCTTCCATTCTTGCTCAAAAGGCATATGTGTGCACGTGTGTGTGTGTGTCATAGGAACGTGACATAGCTCTGGCACAGGACTCCACGGTCTGTGCCAGATGTATGGTCTGCAGCTGTGGGGAAATAGCAGAGGTGGGACCAAGTCACTATTATTCAAGTCACAAGGTCTGAGTCTCACGTAGAACGGGTCCAAGACTCGAGTCCAAGTCGTGCATTCTAAGAGCATGTCAAGCCGACTCTCAAGTCAAGTAAAAATCTCTACATGTAGATTGACCAACTATACACAGGCAATAGCCCAATAGAAATTGCCTGTGTATCAGGCTGAACCGGTCCTATCTGAATGGACACACGTAGAGAAATAGCATGTGTATCAGGCTGAACCGGTCCTATCTGAATGGACAAACGTAGAGAAACCAAATGGAATCTGTCTAACAGGAGCTCAAACTGGTAGGCCTACGTACTGGTAGGCCCTCGGGACCATACAGTTACCCAATTGGCAATTACAACCAATAAATTGGTTCTACAATGTAAAAGACAATTTCCACATCCATTGTTACATTAAAACATTTGTCTTAATCAGACTATTTCAATAGCATGCAATCATTTTCTCTTATTCAATGTTCTGACTCCAAAGCGTGACGCGCCCAGGCCACATGGCCTAGTTCAATGCTCCACTGAGGCTTTGCACTGCTCCTATTATGCACAACAAAAAATGAGCGAGACATAGGACACAGACACATGGAACTCCCGACCATAACCCGGAGGAGAAAAAAAACATTCAATAAAAAAAAAACACAACTTCTACGTCATGAGTCTTGTGAATTCTGGGAAATAGGTCAAAGGTCATTGCTGATGTAAGGCTGCAGCCCTGGCCTTGAGGCTGCAAGCGAGGTGGGGTCAAAGCGATCATAGTGCCTCTGCGGTTCTGGGTCATACAGATAGGAAATGAGGGGCGTTTGAAATCAGAGCTTGACGATATACAATAGCTGGCCACTGCAGACCACACGGAGCAGACCACACACAGGTCTAACCCCAGTCTGAAAACCAATCCCTATGCTTTTTAGATGAGTAGATTAGGACTTAGTATAACTGAACAAAGGTCATAGTTGTAAGAAATATGGTGGAAGCTTGACTAAGTCCTTCATCATGTTGCTTACATCTTTCCCATTCTATCAGATCTACAGACACAGGAGGAGTAGAGACACGGGTTTGTTTTGGACTGAGCAACAGACACGGGGTTGTTTTGGACTGAGCAACAGACATGGGGTTGTTTTGGACTGAGCAACAGACACGGGGTTGTTTTG
>NC_036843.1:29420739-29421805 GCF_002910315.2 Salvelinus sp. IW2-2015 | reverse complement strand
TTGTTTTGGACTGAGCAACAGACACGGGGTTGTTTTGGACTGAGCAACAGACATGGGGTTGTTTTGGACTGAGCAACAGACACGGGGTTGTTTTGGACTGAGCAACAGACATGGCCCGTCGTTGCTCACACAAAGACACAAAGCACAATCTGGGAATGTGTTTTGGAATCTGTTAATGAATCTGCACGATGCCAAAGTCGGTCAGTAAAGTAAGACACAGTTTATCACGCTATTGTTTTGACATTAGAAAGGGTTGTCGTTGTTAGAGCCAAGATGGCTGCCACCACTGGGGCAGTTTCACAAGATGAGTTTCACAAGATGATTAACACTGATTGTTGTGACACTGAGTCAAGCATACTCTGCCACAGAGTACGCATTTAGTGGTCTGAGTGAGAGCATGCTGTGGTGCAGAGAAAGACAAGCAGGAAAAAAATTGAGAAAGATAGAGATAGAGGGATGGTTTTGGGAGGATATTACATCATTGCCAAGTGTTTATCATTTTAAAATGAGGCTTGTTACACTCCACTGTCCCAGTGTCTTCTAGTGTCCCAGTGTCTTCTAGTGTCCCAGTGTCTTCTAGTGTCCCAGTATCGTCTAGTGTCCCAGTGTCTTCTAGTGTCCAGTCGTCTAGTGTCCCAAGTGTCTTCTAGTGTCCCAGTTGTCTTCTAGTGTCCCAGTATCGTCTAGTGTCCAGTTCTTCTAGGCCCAGTGTGTCCTAGTTCCCATGTTGCTAGTGTCCCAGTATCTCAGTCCCATACGTCATGTCCAGTGTTGTCTAGTCTGTCCCAGTTATCGTCTAGTGTCCCAGTGTTTCTTTAGTGTCCCAGATCGTCTAGTGTCCCAGTGTCTTCTAGTGTCCAGTATCGTCTAGTGTCCCAGTGTCCTAGTGTCCCAGTATCGTCTAGGTCCCAGTGTCGTCTATGTCCCCAGTTGTCTATTCCCAGTATCGTCTAGTGTCCAGTATCGCAGTGTCCAGTGTTTCTTTCCAGTCGTTAGTGTCCAGTTTCTAGTGTCCCAGTAACGTCTAGTGTCCCAGTGTCTTCTCTAGTGTCCCAGTGTCCTTAAT
>NC_036843.1:29395928-29419325 GCF_002910315.2 Salvelinus sp. IW2-2015 | reverse complement strand
TCTAGTGTCCCAGGGTCTTCTAGTGTCCCAGTGTCTTCTAGTGTCCCAGTGTCTTCTAGTGTCCCAGTGTTGTCTAGTGTCCAAGTGTCTTCTAGTGTCCCAGCATCGTCTAGTGTCCCAGTGTCTTCTAGTGTCCCAGTATCATCTAGTGTCCCAGTATCGTCTAGTGTCCCAGTGTCTTCTAGTGTCCCAGTGTCGTCTAGTGTCCCAGTGTCTTCTAGTGTCCCAGTGTCGTCTAGTGTCCCAGTGTGTTTCTAGTGTCCCAGTGTGTTTCTAGTGTCCCGTTGTTTGCATAAAGTTATGGAACGGGGTGGTTTCAATGGGCCCAGTCTCACCATTGAATGTCTGAGCATTTTTGTTTGGTTCAGAACAGTTCCTACTGTGTTCCTGGTGTTGTGATCTCTGTCAGTGTTCCGGTTCGGTGTTCTGTCCCAGTCAGTTGCGTGAACTAAAACGTACAGCGGTAAAGATGCACCACAACCTATCACTGGGAGATGATAGAGAGATATGTTGCACAACAGATCACAACAATCAACTTTTTACTGTCTGGCTGCAACTGTATCTCAGTGTTACATTGGTTCCATCCTGGCGTTCCATTCCAGTGTTCCGTCCCGGTGTTCCATCCCGGCGTTCCATCCCGGCATTCCATCCCGGCGTTTGTGGACATTTGTGGAGTGGTTGAAAAACAAGTTTTAATGACTCCAACCTAAGTGTATGTAAACTTCCGACTTCAACTGTAGGTCCTGGATGGCAGGAAGCTTGGCCCCAGTGATGTACTGGGCCGTACGCACTACCCTCAGTAGCGCCTTACGGGCAGATACCGAGCAGTTGCCATACCAGTTGGTGATGCAACAGGTCAGGATACTCTCGATGGTGCAGCTGTAGAACTTTTTGAGGATCTGGGGACCCATGTCTAATCTTTTCAGTCTCATGAGGGGGAAAAGGTGTTGTCGTGCCCTCTTCACAACTGTCTTGGTGTGTTTGGACCATGATAGGTCGTTGGTGATGTACATACCAAGGAACTTGAAACTCTCGATCCGCTCCACTTAAGCCCCGTCAATGTTAATGGGGGCCTGTTCGGCCCTCCTTTTCCTATAGTCCACGATCAGCTCCTTTGTCTTGCTCAAATTGAGGGAGAGGTTTTTGTCCTGGCAACACACTGCCAGGTCTCTGACCTCCTCCCTATAGGCTGTCTGTTTTCGGTGATCAGGCCTACCACTGTTGTGTTGTCAGCAAACAAAATGATGGTGTTGGAGTCGTGCTTGGCCACGCAGTCATAGATGAACAAGGAGTTCAGGAGGGGACTAAGCACACACACCTGAGGGGCTCCAGTGTTGAAGATCAGTGTGGCGACGCGCGCACACACACACACACACACACACACACACCACACACACACACACACACACACAACACACACACACACACACACACACACACACACACACACACACACACACACACACACACACACACACACACACACACACTCAGGTACAGCGGCGGCTTATCCATTATGGCATTAGGATTTCATCAGATGATTTTGGACCTTCCTGGGCAATAACATGAACGCCCGGGTCTTCTGGGACTGCTCTATCTGAACAGATGACGCAAAAGCAATAGCAAATTGCAATGAACTTGTAAATAAATAATTATGACAGTCAATGGAAGCCTGGGACCTGAACTGGACATCTACAACCATCAACATTTGAAGGACTGAGGGATACACCATCTATAACCTTCTCCTGGATCTGGTAGGACAAACAATCATGGCTCTGTGGCTGTGCCCAATTCACAACACAGCTTTAACTACCCCTGTGTAAGATCCTTGCTAGTGGGACAAGCTAGTGGGACACGCTAGCTAGCTACCAGTAGCTAGCTTGCTAGCTTGCATGCCAATTTCAACTGTAACTACATGTACTGTTCTGCCTGCGGTTATGGAACCCCTACCTGTACCAGACCTGCAATTTCAACTGTAACTACATCAACTGTTCTGCCTGCGGTTATGGAACCCCTACCTGTCCCAGACCTGCTGCTTTCAACTCTTAATGATCGTCTATAAAAAGCCAACTGACATTTATTCCTGATTATTATTTGACCATGCTTGTCAAATAAAAATTATTGGAAAATCTTGGCTCTCTCTAATTCTCTCCTTCTCTCTTTCTTTCTCTCTCTCGGAGGACCTGAGCCCTAGGACCATACGTCAGGACTACCGGGCCTGACGTATGGTCCACCCCTCATAGCCTGGTTCCTCTCTAGGTTTCTTCCTAGGTTTTGGCCTTTCTAGGGAGTTTTTCCTAGCCACCGTGCTTCTACACCTGCATTGCTTGCTGTTTGGGGTTTTAGGCTGGGTTTCTGTACAGCACTTCAAGATATTAGCTGATGTACGAAGGGCTATATAAAATAAACTTGATGTACATTTTACATGATTATAAATTGTGTGACTTGTGACAGCTCTTTGAAAGTATTTTTGAGGTAGTGGAAGAAGTTTAAAACGTTTTTCTTAAGTGGTGAAATATAGTCAACAGTAAATATATTATAATATCTGATCTGATTACTTTGATAGACTATATACACCTTATTACTTTTGACTGTGAGGAAGTTAGATCACATATTTAAACACCAATAACTACACTAGGACTACTACACTTTTCAGTTGTTTGTAAAAAGTGTAATTATTTTTGTTAACGCCGTTACTAAAACAGCTTTAACATTTGATCAGTATGAGATTTTTTTTTTTCTTCCGATTTCCGATTTGATTAACAGAAAAGTAGACAAAGTTGTCATACCTTAAGTTTTTGTCTAACATGTTAGGAAAGTTGTTTATAAAAAGTTAGAGAAAATGTTATCGATGCGGTTACATAAACAGCTGTAACGTTTGATCGGTACCAGATAATGATGGTCTGATTTCTTTATTTCAGTGGTGGGCCGTCAGGGCCTGCAAGGCCTTCTCTGCTGGCCTAAACATCATCAGAATATAATTTTTTTTTTAAATATATTTTCCCACAAATATGTATTAAATTATTCCCCAGAGTAAGAGTTATACTCTTCATTTCATAGCTTTCCTCTTGGTTGCACTGCTTCCAGCCCCAGGTTGAGATTTGGAGGGCTGGTCTTTATGTTAGATCTTTTATCCAATCATATTCAGCCATCATGTGTTGCGCGGGTCTAAAATCTGCTCTCAGGCCTTCAGAATCACAGTGGGCGGGCGCTTGTAGCTTAAAGTGAATGGAAATTAAAATTTTGTGTCAACCAATCAGCTTTAGAGTTGGCTATTGTACGCCTGCTTGGCTGGCTCCAGTGTTACACAGGAGCCAGCTAGCAGGCGTAGGGCGTCCCACGTCCTTTGATTGGATTACCAATATTGAGAGGCAGGTCCTATGGGCAGGTCTATGCAGATCTAGGAAACTCTACTAAGCTGTTTTTTTGAACCCAATGGCGGAAGGAGGAGAAGATATCGATTTCGTCGAGGATATATTATAACGCCATTCTCAAGACGAACTTTTCAAGAAAAGTTAGACATTGTAAGGAGAGGTCGCCGACGCCACAAAGCCTGTCACAGGCGGAAAGGGTTCGTTCGCTCGCCACTTTCAAAGTTTCAACTACGAGGGCTGTCAATGTCAAAGGCTCCGAGAAGCACTGCAAACTGTACTGCTGGGAATGCCTATTATTTGCAAGTGATCGATTTGGTGTTTGGAGCCACACTGGCTTTGCAAACTTGAGTTTGTCTGTTAAACACTGTTTACCCAAAAATTTCAATTTGTCAATTTCAAGGTGACGCAACGCCTGGTTATACTGCGTTTCTGTCTAAATGTTAGTGTCTATTGAGCCATGGCATAATTGATGATAATAAGAGGTGGTTAATTCGGGTGGGACTGTGTAGTACCTCACTGAAGGCCTAGGCCCCAGGCCCACGGCACGCCACTGCTTTATTTCAACAACAGAGGGAGATTGAATATGCTGTACCTTTCTGTGTAAGTTGTTGGGAAAGCGTTCAAAGTAACTGATTTGTGTCAAAAGGTGCATTGTTTAGAGTGAATAGAATACAATGTTGTGAGGGAGGATGTCACAATGGGACCTTGAGAATGCTGAGGAAATCCCATGAAAGTGGATGAAGGACAAAAAGAAGAACAAAAGCTTAATACACTGAACAAAAATATAAAACGCAACATGTAAAGTGTTGGTTCCATGTTTAATGAGCTGAAATAAAAGATCCCAAACATTTCCATACGCACAAAAAGCTTTTTTCTCTCAAATGTGGTGCACACATTTGTTTACATTCCTGTTAGTGAGCATTTCTCCTTTGACAAGATAATCCATTCACCTGGTAGGTGTGGCATATCAAGAAGCTGATTAAACAGAATGATCATTACACAGGTGCCCTTGTGCTGGGACAATAAAAGGGCACTCTTAAAAGTGCAGTTTTGTCACACAACACAATGCCACAGATGCCAAGAACACAACGTTTTAAGGGAGAGTACAGTTGGCATGCTGGCAATTCCTGCTGACTGCAGGAATTGCCAGAGAATTTAATGTTAATTTTTTTATTTTTTTTATTTTTTTATTTATTTAACCTTTATTTAACCAGGTAGGCAAATTGAGAAACGTTCTCATTTACAATTGCGACCTGGCCAAGATAAAGCAAAGCAGTTCGACACATACAACAACCATAGTTACACATGGAGTAAAACACATATAGTCAATAATACAGTGAAAAAAAAAAATAAGTCTATATACAATGTGAGCAAGTGAGGTGAGATAAGGGAGGTGAAGGCAGACAAATATAATGTATAAATAAATAAAAATATAAAGGCCATGGAGCGAAGTGAGTACAACACACAAGTAAAAATAAAAACTAAAAAAACACTGGAATGGTTGGTTTGCAGTGGAAGAAAGTGCAAAGTAGAGACAGAATAATGGGGTGCAAAGGAGCAATAAAAATTAATATTAATACAGTAGGTAAGAGGTAGTTGTTTGGGCTAAATTGTAGATGGGTTATGTACAGGTGCAGTAATCTATGAGCTGCTCTGACAGCTGGTGCTTAAAGCTAGTGAGGGAGATAGGTGTTTCCAGTTTCAGAGTTTTTGTAGTTCGTTCCAGTCATTGGCAGCAAGAGAACTGGAAGGAGAGGCGTCCAAAGGAAGAATTGGTTTTGGGGGTGACTAGAGAGATATACCTGCTGGAGGCGCGTGCTACAGGTAGGTGCTGCTTGGTGACCAGCGAGCTGAGATAAGGGGGGACTTTACCTAGCAGGGTCTTGTAGATGACCTGGAACCAGTGGGTTTGGCGACGAGTATGAAGCGAGGGCAGCCAACGAGAGTGTACAGGTCGCAGTGGTGGGTAGTATATGGGGCTTTGGTGACAAAACGGATGGCACTGTGATAGACTGCATCCAATTTATTGAGTAGGGTTTTGGAGGCTATTTTGTAAATGACATCACCGAAGTCGAGGATTGGTAGGATGGTCAGTTTTACAAGGGTATGTTTGGCAGCATGAGTAAAGGATGCTTTGTTGCGGAATAGGAAGCCAATTCTAGATTTGACTTTGGATTGGAGATGTTTGATGTGAGTCTGGAAGGAGAGTTTACAGTCTAACCAGACACCTAGGTATTTGTAGTTGTCCACATATTCTAAGTCAGAGCCGTCCAAAGTAGTGATGTTGGACAGGCGGGCAGGAGCAGGCAGCGATCGTTGAAGAGCATGCATTTGGTTTTACTTGTATTTAAGAGCAGTTGGAGGCCAGCGGAAGGAGAGTTGTATGGCATTGAAGCTCGCCTGGAGGGTTGTTAACACAGTGTCAAAAGAAGGGCCAGAAGTATACAGAATAGTGTCGTCTGCGTAGAGYTGGATCAGAGAATCACCAGCAGCAAGAGCGACATCATTGATGTAAACAGAGAAGAGAGTCGGTCCAAGAATTGAACCCTGTGGCACCCCCATAGAGACTGCCAGAGGCCCGGACAACAGACCCTCCGATTTGACACACTGAACTCGATCAGAGAAGTAGTTGGTGAACCAGGCGAGGCAATCATTAGAGAAATTGCTCAACCATACTGTAAGCTGCCGCCAATGTTTTTTTGAGAATTTGGCAGCACGTCCAACCGGCCTCACAAACGCAGACCACGTGTAATCACGCCAGCCCAGGACCATCACATCCGGCTTCACATGTTCGGGAAGCTCTGGATCGACGTGTACGACAGCATGTTCTAGTTCCCGCCAATATCCAGCAACTTCGCACATCTTTTGAAGAGGAGTGGGACAATATTCCACAGGAAACACTCAACATCCTGATCAACTCTATGCGAAGGAGATGTGTCGCGCTTCATGAGGCAAATGGTGGTCACACCAGATACTGACTGGTTTTCTGATCCACGCCCCTACCTTTTTCTTTAACTTCTTGAAGCTAGGGGGCAGAATTTTTATGTTTGGAAAAATAACGTTCCCAATGTAAGCTGCCTATTTCTCAGGTCCAGATGCTAGCATATGCATATAATTGACAGAGTAGGATAGAAAACACTCTAAAGTTTCCAAAACTGTCAAAATATTGTCTGTGAGTATAACATAACTGATTTTGCAGGCAAAAACCTGAGGAAATCCAACCCGGAAGTGACTCTTATTTTGAACAATCACTGTTCCATTGCCTGCCTTTCGTCCATTTAACGGGATATCAACCAGATTCCTCAGGGTGTGAACAGTCTTTAGACATAGTTTCAAGCTTCTACTCTGAAAAATTAGCGAGATTTATCAAATCGCGTCAGTGGATAGACGGATGTCCTTCCATTAGTTCATGCGCGCGACTCTGGTCGCTCGACATTTCCTTCTCTCCTGTATTGAATAGTTTACAGTCCGGTTGAAATATTATCGATTATTTATGTTAAAAACAACCTGAGGATTGATTATTAAAAACGTTTGACATGTTTCTACGAACTTTACGGATACTATTTGGAATTTTCGTCTGTCGTTCATGACTGCTCGAGCCTGTTGATTTCTAAACATAACGCACCAACCAAATGAAGGTTTTTGGATATAAAAATAATATTTATCGAACAAAAGGTAGATTTATTGTGTAACTGGGAGTCTCGTGAGTGCAAACATCTGAAGATCATCAAAGGTAAGCGATTCATTTGATTGCTTTTCTGGCTTTCGTGACCAATCTACATTGCTGATAGCTGTCATGAGCAGATGAGCTCCTGTATTTATCAGCATCTTCTTAAAACATATATAGATTTAGAAAAACAAGGACATATACAGGATACTGCCCTCTACAACATAACCTTCACTCCAAATAAAAACTCAAAACCTACCACCTGATTTTGGAAGGAATTACGGAATCCCCTGGAAGGCTTAAGACTGCCAAAGATTATTATTACAAAGCTATACAGCAAATGCTCTGGAAAACAACAGAAACCTAAAAACACCATCCAACCTGGAACTGAGTGAGTAATGTTCAGTCTGAAGCTATATTTTATTTCCAAAAGCCAAGAAGAAAAATACACTACAATAATATATTGTACTTTATAAGGACTGAATGTTAAGTTAAGGCTACCAAGCTTGATACAACTTCAATTAGCACTGAGGTGTCAAGTGAGAGGTGTCAAAGCCCTTGAGCCCAACAATGGCAAGAGAGCCGCACAGTCTACTCCAACCAAATGGAGAGGCCCTAGAAGCTGCCTCCCGCTGTTCAGAGGTAATTAAAATACAGTACCCTGTTGATGTAAAGAATGATAAGGCATGAAAAGAGTACAAAATGAAGCTCCTTATGGAAAATAAAGAGACACTTTTTGTTGACTATTATAAAAATGGGAACATCAGCATCCTCATCTTCCACACAGACCATCCCCTGGCATGGCACAGTGCTATATTAACCAGACCATCTCCTGGTATGGCACAGTGCTATATTAACCAGACCATCTCCTGGCATGGCACAGTGCTATATTAACGCGACATCTCCTGGATGACGTGCTATATTAACCAGACCATCTCCTGGATGGACAGTGCTATATTAACCAGACATCCTGGCATGGCACAGTGCTATATTAACCAGACCATCCCCTGGCATGGCACAGTGCAATATTAACCAGACCATCCCTGGCATGGCACAGTGCAATATTAACCAGACCATCTCCTGGCATGGCACAGTGCGCAATATATTAACAGACCATCTCCTGGCATGGCACAGTGCAATATTAACCAGACCATCTCCTGGCATGGCACAGTGCAATATTAACCAGACCATCTCCTGGCATGGCACGGTGCTATATTAACCAGACCATCTCCTGGCATGGCACAGTGCAATATTAACCAGACCATCTCCTGGCATGGCACGGTGCTATATTAGCACACTACCCCTCTGTTAAGAGTGTTATCTTGGGGTGTTACCTTGGGGTGGAAACTCAGGATACTAGACAACGAGGACTCTGAGTCAGCCAATATAAATCTCTGTAAGTCTGCAACAGTATTGATACAGGGCAACACGTTTGTTTTACTCACTGCTTTAGCACACTCTGCCATCCCTGATGTCCTTGCCGTGTCRGAATCCTGGCTTAGGAAGGCCACCAAAAATTCTGAGATTTCCATACCAAACTACAACATTTTCCGTCAAGATAGAACTGCCAAAGGGGGAAGAGTTGCAATCTACTCCAGAGATAGCCTGCAAAGTTCTGTCATACTTTCCAGGTCTATGCCCAAACAGTTCGAGCTTCTAATTTTAAAAATGAATCTCTTCAAAAAAAAAGTATTTCACTGTTTCCGCCTGTTATAGACCCCCCTCAGCTCCCAGCTGTGCCCTGGACACCATATGTAAATTGATTGCCCCCCATCTATCTTCAGAGTTCGTTCTATTAGGTGCCCTAAACTGGGATATGCTTAACACCCCAGCAGTCCTACAATCTAAGCTAGATGCCCTCAATCCCACACAAATTATCAAGGAAACCACCAGGTACAACCCTAAATCCGTAAACATGGGCACTCTCATAGATATTATCCTGACCAACTTGCCCTCCAAATACACCTCTGCTGTTTTCAATCAGGATCTCAGCGATCCCTGCCTCATTGCCTACATCCGCTATGGGTCCGCGGTCAAACATCACTGTCAAACGCTCCCTAAAACACTTCTGCGAGCAGACCTTTCTAATCGACCTGGCACGGGTATCCTGGAAGGATATTGAACTCATCCAGTCAGTCGAGGATGCCTGGTCGTTCTTTAAAAGTAATTTCCTCACCATCTTAAATAAGCATGCCCCTTTCAAAAAATGTAGAACTAAGAACAGATATAGCCCTTGGTTCACTCCAGACCTGACTGCCCTRGACCAGCACAAAAACATCCTGTGGCGGACTGCAATAGCATCGAATAGTCCCCGTGATATGCAACTGTTCAGGGAAGTCAGGAGCCAATACATGCAGTCAGTCAGGAAAGCAAAGGCTAGCTTTTTCAAACAGAAATGTGCATCCTCTAGCTCTAACTCCCAAAAAATGTGGGACACTGTAAGGTCCATGGAGAACAAGAGCACCTCCTCCCAGCTGCCAACTGCACTGAGGCTAGGTAACACGGTCACCACCGATAAATCCATGATAATCGAAAATGTCAATAAGCATCTCTACGGCTGTCCATGCTTTCCTCCTGGCTACCCCAACCCCGGCCAACAGCTCCGCACCCCGAGCAGCTACTTTCCCGAGCCTCCCCAGCTTCTCCTTCACCCAAATCCAGATAGCAGATGCTCTGAGAGAGCTGCAAAACCCGGACCCGTACAAATCAGCTGGGCTAGACAATCTGGACCCTCTCTTTCTAAAACTATCCGCCGCCAATGTTGCAACCCCTATTACCAGTCTGTTCAACCTCTCTTTCGTATCGTCCAAGATCCCTAAAGATTGGAAAGCTGCCCGGTCAGACACTCTAGACCCAAACTGTTATAGACCTATATCCATCCTGCCCTGCCCGTCTAAAGTCTTCGAAAGCCAAGTTAATAAACAGATCACTGACCATTTCGAATCCCACCGTACCTTCTCCGCTGTGCAATCCGGTTTCGGAGCTGGTCATGGGTGCACCTCAGCCACGCTCAAGGTACTAAATGACATCCTAACCGCCATCGATAAAAGACAGTACTTTGCAGCGGTCTTCATCGACCTGGCCAAGGCTTTCGACTCTGTCAATCACCGTATTCTTATCGGCAGACTCAATAGCCTGGTTTCTCAAATGACTGCCTCGCCTGGTTCACCAACTACTTCGCAGACAGAGTTCAGTGTGTCAAATCGGAGGGCCTGTTACCTGGACCTCTGGCAGTCTCTATGGGGGTACCACAGGGTTCAATTTTCTCTGTATATATCAACGATGTCGCTCTTGCTGTGGGTGATTCCCTGATCCACCTCTACGCAGACGACACCATTCTGTATACATCTGGCCCTTCTTTCTGTTTGCTGCCCACACCCTCCTGCCCGACTAGCATCACTACTCTGGACGGTTCTGACCTAGAATATGTGGACAACCACAAATACCTAGGTGTTTGGCTAGACTGTAAACTCTCCTTCCAGACTCATATCAAAATCTCCAATCCAAAATCAAATCTAGAATCGGCTTTCTATTTCGCAACAAAGCCTCCTTCACTCACGCTGCCAATCTTACCCTAGTAAAACTGACTATCCTACCGATCCTCGACTTCGGCGATGTCATCTACAAAATAGATTCCAATACTCTACTCAGCAAACTTGATGCAGTCTATCACAGTGCCATCCGTTTTGTTACCAAAGTCCCTTATACCACCCACCACTGCGACCTGTATGCTGTAGTCGGCTGGCCCTTGCTACATATTCGTCGCCAGACCCACTGGCTCCAGGACATCTATAAGTCTATGCTAGGTAAGCTTCGCCTTACCTCAGCTGACTGGTCACGATAACAACACCCACCCGTAGTACGCGCTCCAGCAGGTATATCTCACTGGTCATCCCCAAAGCCAGCACCTCCTTTGGTCACCTTTCCTTCCAGTTCTCTGCTGCCAGTGACTGGAACGAATTGCAAAAATCGCTGAAGCTGGAGACTTACATTTCCCTCACTAACTTGAAACATCAGCTATCTGAGCAGCTAACCGATCGCTGCAGCTGTACATAGTCCATCTGTAAATAGCCCTCCCAACCTACCTACCTCGTCCCCATATCGTTAATATTTACTTTGCTGCTCTTTTTCACACCAGTATCACTACTTACACACCATCATCTGCTCAACATCATCTGCTCATTTATCACTCCAGTGTTAATCTGCTAAATTGTAATTACTTTGCTACTATGACCTATTTATTGCCTTACCTCCTCACGCCATTTGCACACACTGTATATAGACTCTTTTTTTCTATTGTGTTACTGACTGTACGTTTGTTTATTCCGTGTGTAACTCTGTGTTGTTGCTTGTGTCGCACTACTTTGCTTTTACTTGGCCAGGTCACAGTTTTAAATGAGAACTTGTTCTCAACTTGCTTACCTGGTTAAATAAAGGTGAAAAAACACACACAAAAAAACAGGTTTCAGCTGGATTTTCACAGAATCAGAGAATTAGCTCAGCAGGAGAAGCTCTCCCTTGAGAAAGATAAGACAACAGTCCAGCACAACAACACCCCCTTAACCAGACCCAGAGAGCTGGCGGTGGAGAGAGAAACAGCAGCAGGAGAAGAAGAACAGAGCACTAGAGGAGAGGATCAGACTGCTGGAGGAGAGAGTGAAGGGGATGGCGTGGAACAGAGAACAGCCCACTAGAGAGGTGGCCACCCCCGCAGAAAAGCCAGCAGAACAGCCCACTAGAGAGGTGGCCACCCCCGCAGAGAAGCCAGCAGAACAACCCACTAGAGAGGTGGCCACCCCCGCAGAGAAGCCAGCAGAACAGCCCACTAGAGAGGTGGCCACCCCCGCAGAGAAGCCAGCAGAACAGCCCACTAGAGAGGTGGCCACCCCGCAGAGAAGCCAGCAGAACAACCCACTAGAGAGTGGCCACCCCCGCAGAAAAGCCAGCAGACAGCCCACTAGAGAGGTGGCACCCCGCAGAGAAGCCAGCAGAACAACCCACTAGAGAGGTGGCCACCCCCGCAGAGAAGCCAGCAGAAACGCCCACTAGAGAGGTGGCCACCCCCAGAGAAGCCAGCAGAACAGCCCACTAGAGAGGTGCCACCCCGCAGAGAAGCCAGCAGAACACCACTAGAGAGGTGGCCACCCCGGCAGAGAAGCCAGCAGAACAGCCCACTAGAGAGGTGGCCACCCGCAGAGAAGCCAGCAGAACAACCCACTAGAGAGGTGGCACCCCCGCAGAGAAGCCAGCAGAACAGCCACTAGAGAGGTGCCACCCCCGCAGAAAGCCAGCAGAACAACCCACTAGAGAGGTGGCCACCCCGCAGAGAAGCCAGCAGAACAGCCCACTAGAGAGGTGGCCACCCCCGCAGAGAAGCCAGCAGAACAGCCCACTAGAGAGGTGGCCACCCCGCAGAGAAGCCAGCAGAACAGCCCACTAGAGAGGTGGCCACCCCCGCAGAGAAGCCAGCAGAACAGCCCACTAGGAAGGTGCCACCCCGCAGAGAAGCCAGCAGAACACCCACTAGAGAGGTGCCACCCCCGCAGAAGCCAGCAGAACAGCCCACTAGAGAGGTGGCCACCCCCGCAGAGAAGCCAGCAGAACAGCCCACTAGAGAGGTGGCCACCCCCGCAGAGAAGCCAGCAGAACAGCCCACTAAGAGAGGTGGCCACCCCCGCAGAGAAGCCAGCAGAACAGCCACTAGAGAGGTGGCCACCCCCGCAGAGAAGCCAGCAGAACAGCCCACTAGAGAGGGCTGACGGCAGAAGTCAGAAACGAGGGGTGGCCACCCCCGCCAGAGAGCCAGCAGAACAGCCCACTAGAGAGGTGGCCACCCCCGCAGAGAAGCCAGCAGAACACCCACTAGAGAGGTGGCCACCCCCGCAGAGAAGCCAGCAGAACAGCCCACTAGAGAGGTGGCCACCCCGCAGAGAAGCCAGCAGAACAGCCCACTAGAGAGGTGGCCACCCCGCAGAGAAGCCAGCAGAACACCCCTAGAGAGGTGGCCACCCCCGCAGAGACCAGCAGACAGCCACAAACCACTAGAGAGGTGGCCACCCCCGCAGAGAAGCCAGCAGAACAGCCCACTAGAGAGGTGCCACCCCCCGCAGAGAAGCCAGCAGAACAGCCCACTAGAGAGGTGGCCACCCCCGCAGAGAAGCAGCAGAACAGCCCACTAGAGAGAGGTGGCCAACCCCGCAGAGAAGCCCCAGCAGAACAGCCCACTAGAGAGGTGGCCACCCCCGCAGAGAAGCCAGCAGAACAGCCCACTAGAGAGGTGCCACCCCCGCAGAGAAGCCAGCAGAACAACCCACTAGAGAGGTGGCCACCCCCGCAGAGAATCCAGCAGACAGCCCACTAGAGAGGTGGCCACCCCCGCAGAGAAGCCAGCAGAACAGCCCACTAGAGAGGTGGCCACCCTGCAGAGAAGCCAGCAGAACAACCCACTAGAGAGGTGGCCACCCCCGCAGAGAAGCCAGCAGAACAGCCCACCTCAGCTCTGACAAAAGTATCGACACCACAGCAGAACAGTCCACCCCAGACCCTGACCATAGCCTCAACATCACAGACAGAACCATGAAGAACCCCAAGCGCAGGGATCTCACCCCCTCTAGCACCCCCCCCCCCCCCTGTCAGCCAACCTGATAGCCCTCCTGACAACCCCCCCACTGAGAAAATACACAAGACACAGATTGTACTCCTTATGGACTCAAATGGGAAATATATACAAGAAAAATAGCTTTTTCCCAAACACACTGTCTAAACTCTGGTGTCCAAAAACCCAGCGATCCCTAGACCTTCTGTCTGAGGACCAAATAGGTTCACCCAGCCACATAATAATACATACAGGCACAAACAACCTGAGAGCACAGTAGGAAAGGGTGGCCACAGCACTGAAGGGAGTGATTGAAAAAGCTTATTCTACTTTCCCCAACCTACAAGTGGTTATATCCACCCTGCTATCACGAAAATATTTCCACCCTGCTACCATACAGCGGGTAAACGCAAGTATTTCCTGTGACTGTGCCTCAAAACCAAATGTTTACCTGGCCCACCACTCCACCCTGGACTTGAACAGCCTCTATGACCAGGTCCACCTATACAAGGCAGCAGTGCCCACGTTTATGACCAGGTCCACCTATACAAGGCAGCAGTGCCCACCTTCGCCCGGAACCATGCAAAAAGGCCCAACCCCCACTCTTACACAAGCCCAAGCCAATGGCATGTACCAGATGCTCAGCATGCTCTGCTCACACTTTCTGGCCTGAGGCCAAACCACACAACCAACAACTGGACACTTTAAGGAACACAACCCTTCCCTCATCCTGGAAAATCCTAGGCCTGAGGTCATCTGCCTTTGGCCTAAAGAGCAGGAACCTGGACTTCATCAAAGAAATAGGAATTACAGACATTGTCATCCTACAAGAAACATGGTATAGAGGAGACGGACCCATTGGTTTCCCTCTAGGTTACAGAGAGCTGGTAGTCCCATCCACCAAACTACCAGGTGTGAAACAGGGGACGGACTCAGGGGGTATGCTAATTTGGTATAGAGCAGACCTAACTCACTCTATTAAATTCATCAGAACAGGAACATATTACATTTGGCTAGAAATTCAAAAGGAAATGATCTTAACAGAGAAGAATATCCTCCTGTGTGCTTTAATGAAGACAGCTTATCCATCCTGGAGGGGGAAATCAATCATTTCCAGGCCCAGGGACATGTACTAGTCTGTGGCAACCTAAATGCCAGAACCGGACAAGAACCTGACACCCTCAGCACACAGGAGGACAAATGCCTGCCTGGAGGGGACATCATTCCCTCCCCCATATGACCCCCTAGGCACAACTACGACAACATAACCAACATAACGGGTCACGACTCCTGCAGCTCTGCCGCATGCTGTACATAGTCAACGGTAGGCTTCGAGTGGAGTCCTATGGTAGGCACACCAATAGCTCATCTCTTGGCAGTAGTACTGTAGACTACTTTATCACTGAACTCTACCCAGAGTCTCTCAGAGCGTTCACAGTCAGCCCACTGACCTCAACCCAGAGTCTCTCAGAGCGTTCACAGTCAGCCCACTGACACCCTTATCAGATCACAGCTAAATCACAGTCTACTTGAACAGAGCAATACTCAATCATGAGGCATCAAAGCCAAGGGAACTGAGTAATATTAACAAATGCTATAGATGGAAGGAAAGTAGTGTGGAAACCTACCAAAAAACTATTAGGCAACAACAAATTAAATTCCTTTTAGACAACTTCCTGGACAAAACGTTCCACTGTAATAGTGAAGGTGTAAACTTGGCAGTAGAAAATCTAAACAATACATTTGACCTCTCAGCTTCCTTATCAAATCAAAAAAAATCAAAGAGAAAACTGAAGAAAATGAACAACAATGACAAATGGTTTGATGAAGAATGCAAAAACCTAAGAAATAAATTGAGAAACCTGTCCAACCAAAAACATAGAGACCCAGAAAACCTGAGCCTACGCCTTCACTATGGTGAATCACTAAAACAATACAGAAATACCCTATGGAAAAAGAAGGAACAGCACGTCACAAATCAGCTCCATGTAATTGAAGAATCCATAGACTCTAACCACTTCTGGGGAAATTGGAAAACACAAAACAACACAAATAATTATCAATCCAAAATGGAGATATTTGGTAAACCTCTTCTCCAATGTGTTTGGCTCTATAACAAAGAACAAAAACATATACATGATCAAATACAAATCTTAGAATCAACTATAAAAGACTACTAGAACACAGTGGATTCTCCAATTACATTGAATGAACTACAGGACAAAATAAAAACCCTCCAACCCAAAAAGGCCTGTGGTGTTGATGGTATCTTCAATGAAATTATTAAATATACAGACAACAAATTCCAATTGGCTATACTTAAATTATTTTACATCATCCTCAACACTGGCATCTTCCCCAATATTTGGAACCAAGGACCGATCACACCAATCCACAACAGTGGAGACAAATTTGACCCCAAAAACTACCATGGGATATGCGTCAACAGCAACCTGGGGAAAATCCTCTGCATTATCATTAACAGTAGACTCGTACATTTCCTCAGTGAAAACAATGTACTGAGCAAATGTCAAATTGGCTTTTTACCAAATTATCATACGACAGACCACATATTCACCCTGCATACCCTAATTTACAAACAAACAAAACAAAACAAAAGTAAAGTTTGCAAGCCTCCCCCTTTTTCCTCTAAACATAACGATGGTCATTATGGCCAAACAGTTCTATTTTTGTTTCATCAGACCAGAGGACATTTCTCCAAAAAGTACGATCTTTGTCCCCATGTGCAGTTGCAAACCGTACTCTGGCCTTTTTATGGCGGTTTTGGAGCAGTGGCTTATTCCTTGCTGAGCAGCCTTTCATGTTATGTCGTTATAGGACTCGTTTTACTGTGAATATAGATACTTTTGCACCTGTTTCCTCCAGCATCTTCACAAGGTCCTTTTCTGTTGATCTGTGATTGATTTGCACTTTTCGCACCAAAGTACGTTCACCTCTAGGAGACAGAACGCGTCTCCTTCCTGAGCGGTATGATGAACCATACTTGTGGAGGTGTACAATTAATTTTCTGATGTCTTGGCTGATTTCTTTTGATTTTCCCATGATGTCAAGCAAAGAGGCACTGAGTTTGAAGGTAGGCCTTGAAATACATCCACAGGTACACCTCCAATTTACTCAAATTATGCAAATTAGCCATGAAATAATTTTCTCACATTTTCAAAGCTGTTCTTGCAACTATAGGGGGTGCTGTTCCGCATTAGCATATTTGGGTCTCCAAATTAAACTGCCTCGTGCTAAATTCTTGATCGTACAATATGCCGATATATATTGTTATTATTGGATAGCAAAAACACTCTTAGTTTCTATAGAAGTTGGAATTTTGTCTCTGAGTGTACAGAACATATCTACAGCACTTTCATGACAGGGGTCAGTTTTCAGAATTTTACCCCTGATCTGGAGTCTGTTTTTAAGGCGACAGTGAATGCTATGAAGAAACCGACACTGCCTACGTCTTCCTCTGGGTGTCTGTACGTCATCACGTTTTGAATGGAGTCATTGCACAATCCCAGCCATTATAAAACCACAAAATGTATAGGGACCGCCCTTCTCGTCGCGGCCCTGAAGCGTGAGGGACATCGACTTGCCTCATTCCAAATCGTTGTCTAACCAGCAATATTCTTCCGGTCATGTTTTCAGTCGTTATAGTTGTTAAAAACATCATATATGTAGTTAATTTGAACCGTTTTATAGCAATTTATATCCGTTAGTGCGATTTTGAGGAATTTATTTGTTGTGCACTCTGAAACTTGGACACGTTTGGGTCCCGTTCGATCGTTAGTGGATATTTCGAAGGACAGAGACATCTATCGACCAAAAGACGTTTATAACATAGAAAGGATACATTGCCCAAGAATCTGATGGAAGAACAGCTCAAAGTAAGCAATATTTAATATGATAAATCGTTGTTCTGCGAAATTTTTAAACGCATATTTCGCCATTTTGTTTGTATAGCTTCACTTGTTGCGAACCCTGTATTGAAAAGTAAGATAATTTTAAAAATGTAAATCAGCGGTTGCATTAAGAACTAATTTGTCTTTCGATTCCTGTCAACCCTGTATTTTTTAGTCAAGTATATGATTAGCTTTCAATTAAACTAGATCACTCTGATAGATGACGTCAGACATATTGAGGCTATTTTCCGAGTTAATTATTGTGTAACCACGGTTTTGTATGGCTAAATATGCACCTTTCGAACAAACTGCTATATGTATGTTGTAAAATGATGTTACAGGGAGTGTCATCGGGAAGAATTCTGAGAAGGTTAGTGAAAAAATTAATATATTTTGGCGTGATTACGTTTATAGCGCTCTTTGGCTGAATCGATGCTCTGGTAACGTTTGCACATGTGGTATGCTAAACTTATCGATTATTGTGTTTTTCGCTGAAAAACCACTTAGAAATCTGAAACTTAATGGTCTGAAATCACAAGAACTGGGTACTTCTTCCATTGCTACTAGCTTTGTCTTTTTTATGGAAATAGTTCTAGTCGTGGATGCAGGCGATCCCGTACACCAGGAGGCAGTTAGATACACTACCTGCTGTAACCAGGCGAAAGGTAATTGGTCATACACGTTGGCTGGAGTGTATCAAGTAATATCTAGTCCGACTTTGTGTATACGTGCGCTAAGATCTTCGCTGCACTACAGCAAATTGTTAACGTGCTGGTGTAAAATTTCTCACCTGAATATAATAGTCACCTGGTTCTATAGACAAGAAGCTATCTTTACCGAAAGTGTATTACATGAAATGTTATCAGACTGTCTGCGTGATAGAAGGTTTTTCCTTGTGTTAGCCTGTTTAGACAATATTCTTCAGGTTGAAGTAAGCGATGGGTCCATTACTTGAAGTGACATGAGTCACTCTTGAAGATGACGAAATAAGAGAGACCTGATGGATTAGAGATACCTAGTTGGTGTAATATAGTTTAGCAACGTGATTGTAAGCAATACGGAAATTCGATACATATTTTTTGAATAGCTTCCCTGGTAAAAACGAGTTATAATAAAAAATCTGTAGAATGAGAGTGGCACTATGGTCTCCACAAGATCTTGCATCTTTCATCTGGTTGTCTTGGACTTGGTGATTTAATGAGTATTTAGGATGCTTACTATCGGTATCTTCGTGAGCCTATCGGTAGGCAGTATGAGTCTACATCATGTCGATGGGGGCGGATGGAGGGCGGGTGCATCCGGGACCCGGGAGTTATAGAGGCTCACGACTGTGGTTATGAGCGAAGTAGAAGTCGACAGTTCACCTTAGTGTATTTAAAACGTTCTGACTCACTGGAAATTGTGGATACAGTAGAATGTATGTAGAGGCATATAATAATCTGTTACTGTAAGACAATAAGTTGGAAGAAATTTCGATGCGATCACAAAGTAGAGCATGTCCTAACCGAACAGCTGCCAAAGACTTAGTTTGTTGAACAAGAGAATATGTCGGAGATGGTTGAAAAAGACGAGTTTTAAGTGATCTTCCAAACCATACAGTGTATTAAACGTCTGACTTCATACTGTCATAATGACATTTGAAATGTTTTTTGGATCTCTGTGAGGTGTTATGGTCTAATTACTGATAGTATTGATTTAGTTCTATTCTTCAAACTTTGGTTTTGTATTATTAACTCACTTCAGACTCCTGCTCTTCGGCCAACGTTAACATATTTTTCCCTGACACTAAAGCCGCCTTTAATTGAATTGAATTGAGAGAGAAGAGAGGGGAGAGAGAATGAGGGAGGGGGAGAAAAGATGGTTGGGGAGAAGAGCGTCTGAGAGAGGAGAGAGATTGGAGGGAGACAGAGGTGAGTGGACAGAGGAAGAAGAGAGATACAGAGAGATGTATGATAGAGGGGGGTAGAAGAGAGGTAAGGGAGAAGGGAAGAGAGGAGAGAGTGGGAGAGAGGGAGGGAGAGAGATGAGCCAAGAGAGGGGAAAGAGGGAGAGAGAGAGATAAGAAGGGTGGAGGAAAGAAAGAGAGGGATAGTTGAGGAGAGAGGGAGGGGTGATAGAGGGGCAGGGGGCGGGGAAGGGAGAGGTGGGGGGTGAGAGAGGAGCCCAAGTATGGGAGCGAGGGAGGGACGGAGGGGGGAAGAACGAAGAGAGGGAGAGAGAGGGGGGAGTGAGAGTAGGGACGGAGGGCAAAGCTAGCTTACAGATTCCAAACATAAAACCCAGGAATAACAGAAGCATTTAAAAGTTAGCTGTGGTACGTACAGATCAATCCTATGCGCGGCATGCCCTGCTGAAATTGCAACCAGCACCTGCAGGCATGCGACAATGCAGAAAATGAATGGAATCCGCGTGAAAGTTAGCTGTGCCCAACACCACAGACATTAAGCCCTCCCCACCGATCGCTATACGACCCAACACAGCTAAGCCCACTCCCTCACCATCGACACACGTCACTGCCATTCCATCAACCGCACGCACGCACAACCCCCCCCCCCCCCCCCCCACAGTCAGGTCATTCTCCCTTCTCCTGCCAGTCACCCTGTTTCAAACACAGTCAGGTCATTCTCCCCTCTCCTGCCAGTCACCCTGTTTCAAACACAGTCAGGTCATTCTCCCTTCTCCTGCCAGTCACCCTGTTTCAAACACAGTCAGGTCATTCTCCCCTCTCCTGCCAGTCACCCTGTTGCAATGCAGTGATGAGAAGCAGCTGATATGGAGGCACAGTCTTCCTTCTGTCCCCCCAGACATTGACAACACTGAACACTCATCATTTCCCATAATCCATCTGGCAATACAGCCCCGGCCTGCACCTCCCTGGCCACCAATTACCTCCCAATTACCCCCCATTAAACACACTGGGATCCTATAGCTAGACATGGAAAACACTGGAAATATCCCCCATTAACCACACCGGGATCCTATAGTACATTACATACCGTTATTCAAACAATGAGCTTTGCAGTGCAGCACACACCAGGGATGTCAAATAACAACCAGATTTGCTGTGTTTGTTTTTTGTTTCTCCGTGACCACTGACACCATCCACTTCCTGCCCACCGGGTTCTATCCTTCCTGTTCGTGCCTTCTCCTTCCCAAACATCTGTCCCATCCTCCCCAGCCTAACTCTGCTCTGGAGAGACCCTTAGCCCTCTGGAAGAGGAGAGGATGGAGGAGAGAGGATCAGATTGGAAAGGCTGGAGCAGTGCTGTATGCACATCCCACAAATCTCATGCCAATATGGTTCACTCAGTACATAATATATCAGCTATATGGACTTATGAAAAGGAACCAAATACAACAGAAATTAAATGAATAGAACAGAACTGAATAGAACTGAATATTATAGAACTGAATAGAATAGAAAAGAACTGAATAGAACTGAATATAATAGAACTGAATAGAATAGAAAATACCTGAATAGAACTGAATATAATAGAACTGAATAGAATAGAGAAGAACTGAATATAACTGAATATAACACAATAGAATAGAACTGAATAGAATAGAACTGAATAGAACTGAATATAAAACAATAGAATAGAACCGAATATAATAGAACTGAATAGAATACAATATAATATAACTGAATATAATGGAACAGAACTGAATAGAAAGAATGTAGAAACTGAATAGACTTGAAATTGAATAAAGAACGGAATAGAATAGAATATAAACTGAATAGAATATAACTGAATAAAATGATAACTAAATAGGAATAGAAAACTGAAAAATAGAATAGAAATTAAGAATGGAATAGAACGGAATAAGAATAGAAACTGAATAGAACTGAATAGATTATTACCCTGAATAGGACTATAACTGAATAGACTAATAACTTTGAAAAAGAATATAACTAAATAGAATAAGGACCTGTTAAAGAATATAACTGAATAGAATAACTGAATAGAATAGAAAAACTGCAAATAGAAGACCGAATAGAATTTAATTAGAATAGAATATAACGATGAATAAAATACAATTATATACTTAATAGAATAGAAGGATAGAAATGAATACAATGAATAGAGTATATAGAACTTAGGAATGAAAGAACTATAGCAAACTGTAAATTAGAATGATAGATATACCTGCAACTAGAACTGAATATAGACATAGAACCTGAATAGAATAGAGAAAACTGAATATAACTAATATAACACAATAGAATAGTAACTTGAATTAGAATTAGAACTTGAATGAAACTGATATAAAGACAATAGAAAAGAACCTAGAATATAAAGAACTGCAATAGAAACTACAAATTGAATATAAGCTGATATAAGGATACAGAACTGAATAGAATAAGAACTGAATAGACGGGAACATGAATTGAACGAAACTAGTAATAGAACTATGAACTGAAATAGAATATAACTAATAAAATATAACTAAATAGAATAGAACTGAAATAGATAGAATAAGAATCTGAGAATAGAACAGAACTAGCAATAGAACTGAATAGGAACTTGAAGTAGATTAAGCCCTGAATATAGACATGAAACTGATGATTAGGCACGTATAAGCGTGAAACATAATATTAAAAATGAATCAGAATAGACCGATAGATATATAAGCTGAATTATAATAGAACTGCGTGAGAATTGATAGGAAATGAAGCAACTGAAATAGAAGCTGAATTAGATATACCTGAATAGAATATAACTGAATAGAATAGAACGGAATAGAATGGAATTGAATAGAATAGAACTGAATAGAATAGAACTGAATAGAATAGAATATAATTGAATAGAATAGAACTGAATAGAATAGAACTGAATAGAATAGAATATAACTGAATAGAATATTACTGAATAGAATACAATAGAATAGAACTGAATGGAATAGAACTGAATAGAATAGAATAGAACTGAATAGAATATTACTGAATAGAAAATAATAGTTTATTGAATGAGAGCGGACCAACGTGACCCAGCTCCAACTCATCCAGTAAACTTCAGGCAACGATATATGATGTCTTGATTTAACTGTAATTCCACTAATCTGTGTGGCTCTGACCTATCTGCTGTGGTTCAGGCATAGTGATACTCAATGGCTAGGTTTATGGACGTTCCCAGTGTGTGTGTGTGTGTGTGTGTGTGTGTGTGTGTGTGTGTGTGTGTGTGTGTGTGTGTGTGTGTGTGTGTGTGTGTGCGTGCGTGCGTGCGTGCGTGCGTGCGTGCGTGCGTGCGTGCGTGCGTGCGTGCGTGCGTGCGTGCGTTCCTTCAAGTTTATAACTCTACAGGGAGATCACCTAATCAAAACCCTGCAATAAAGCTGTCACCACACACACAGCATGTCAACATGGCCCCAACGCTAATTTACTAATGTAGCTAAAACATGTTCCCCACAGCATCATATGATGGCTATAGCTCATCTACAGTACATTCACCATCCTAATGTAATGAACTGGACAACGTCCCTGTTATCTGATCTCATCTCTCCATCTAGTCATAGTCTCGCCAACTTAAACTTGCTGCATGATGCCTGCAGGCCGTCTTCTCTAATGGGCTCTCAGTGAAAACAGCTTCCTCTGTCTGCTCCTCACACGCAAGCTATCAGACAGACAACGCTCAACAATATGGAGACCGTGTTACATGTGCATGTGTGTGTGATGTATGTGTGTGTGTAACAGGATTGGTTATGTTTCCACTAGACACTGCAGAAATGTGAATTTGACGATTATGTATTCTAATTGGTTGGTTTAAGTCAGATGTCAATAAGATATTGACATGCAAGCGGTAGGTCAGGTTTTGAAATACTGTATTATTTTTTTCACATTTACAATGTGTA
>NC_036843.1:29378786-29395236 GCF_002910315.2 Salvelinus sp. IW2-2015 | reverse complement strand
TCTTGCCGAGACCAGTCTTCTTGCCGAGACCAGTCTTCTTGCCGAGACCAGTCTTCTTGCCGAGACCAGTCTTCTTGCCGAGACCAGTGTTCTTGTCGTAGCTGGACAGCTTTTGCATGTGTGCATCCATCTAAATGTATATATATATTTTTTTTTTAATCCCCTCAGGAGGCCTTTTGCCTTTTGGTAGGCAGTCATTGTAAATATGAATTTGTTCTTAACTGACTTACCTAGTTAAATAAAGGTTAAATGAATAAAAAATAAATGCCACAAGTCCCAAATCTGTTCTACGGTCCTGTTCTTTACACACAGAGGAACGCCAACAGCGTGTACTGTACCAACTCACCGGTCAAATGGCTGCAGGGAACCAGCCTATACTGGAGAAGATTAGGATTTCAGCCAAAACTTATCCAACATCTATTCCATAACAATGAACAATACCAGAATGCATTGTTTGGTACAGAAAGTTGTGACATCTTAAGATCTCTGGCAGTTTTGAATAACAGAGCAGCTGCTTTGGCCTAGATGGTGCAACCATAGCTTCTAGAACTAGAACACAGAGAACTACACTGTGTTCCATATTAACCCCCCCCAAACTATATATTAGATGTAATTGTTGTACTGTACGTGTGTCTATAGTTTTGTTTAATGTTGTGTTAGTGTATGTAAGTTATTTTGTCTGAAACTTTGTTCCACATGCTGCTATTGGACCAGGTCTCTCTTGAAAAATAGATTTTTATCTCAATGAGAAAAACCTGGATAAATAAAGGTTAAATAAACAATTTTAAAAATACATGTTGCCAAAAGATTTGGGAAACTCCTACAGGAAATGGGATCATATTGACAAACACCGGGAATATACTTGGAATACTGAGAAATGTTGATCCAAGGTCTCAAATACATTTCCATAGCTTTTGCCAATAGCTTTTGCCAATGCATTTATTATCGCCAAAAAATTCTAAAGTGTGTTTACAAATGCTTTTGTAGCAGCAATTATCCTTGTGTTTTACAAACGTTGCATCTCTCTCTCTCCGCCAGCGAGAAAGAATCCCACACACACGCCTACACACCGTTTCTCCTCCCTCTCGCCACTATTGCCTTGAACCTATACATCACATGTAAAACTCTCTGATCATCTGTTAAAAGAAACTGATTTAGAGTTGGTCAATGATGTGAGTCCTTCCTCTCACCTCTTTTCCGTCATTCTCTTTGTAAATTCACACTCTCGACACTCCCACACAGTCACAGGGAGGCCGAGAACAACAGAAGCCATTCATTTGTCAGATTCCCCTGAAGTAATAAAGTTTCATGAGAACAACTCTCCTTCTATAGGATCTCTCATAAGTAGGAATGCCTTAACAAGGCCTTTAATTGGTCTGGGGGTTTTCATGTGGTTAGCCTGCGGTCTTTCATGTGGTTAACCAGCCACACACATACACGGTCTGACCATTCATCCTCCCACTTTCTTAACCCTTGTGTGGTGTTCATGTTTTTGTTGTTTGCTCAATGTTCGCGTGTCTGATGGACCCACAACATTATTGGGTTTTTGAAAACGATACAGCCACAACAATTTAGGTAAAAAACAAACATAACACTTAATACTTAGATGTTGGCTTATATCAATTACAAGCAATATAGACAGTATACATGGTTAATATAGACAGTATACATGGTTAATATAGACAGTATACATGGTTAATATAGACAGCATACATGGTTAATATAGAGAGCATACATGATTAATATAGACAGCATACATGGTTAATATAGAGAGCATACATGATTAATATAGACAGCATACATGGTTAATATAGACAGTATACATGGTTAGTATAGACAGCATACATGGTTAATATAGACAGCATACAGTATACATGGTTAATATAGACAGTATGCATGGTTAATATAGTAGACAGTAATGCAGTGTTTAATGATATTGACAGTTTATGCATGAGTTTATTAATATAGACAGTATCAGTGGTTAATTATAGACAGTAACATGGTTTAGTTAGGTATACGTTTATAGAAGTATACATGGTTTATTATAGACAGTAATTACATGTTAGTATTGACAGTATACATTGGTTAGCTATTGGACCAGTTTTTATATCATTGTTAGTATAGGACAGTTATACTGTAGTTTAGAAGACATGTTAATATAAGTACATGGTTAGTATAGACAGTATACATGGTTAGTATAAGACAGTATATGGTTAGTAATTAGACATATACATGGTTATATATGCAGTATACTTGTTAGTTATAGAACAGTATCATGGTTAGTATTAGACAGTATATCGTGTTAGTATAGAAGTTATCCATTTGTAGTAGTAGTCTGGTTTAGTGATATGTCAGTATATCATGGTTTGTATATGGACAAGCATTACATGGTTAGTATAGACAGTAATTAATGGTTAGTATAATGGACAGTAATACCATGGTTAGGTTATTGACAGCTCAAAATAGGGTTAATATTAGACAAGTAATAAGCATGGTTTAATGTGATTAGACAGTATGATCATGTGTTAGTACTAGAAGGGAGAGCAGTGGTCTAGTATGGAGTTATATACATGGATGTTCTGGAAATATAGAAGTACATGGTTAATTTATACAGACGTATAACATGGTTAGTTATAGAAGCTAGTTTAGGATTCCTAGGTTATATGATAGGTTGACAGTATTACATGGTTAGTTATTGACCAGTATACATTGGTTAGTATATGACATGTTATCAGGTCATTAGTTTAGTGCTATAGAAGATGATCTAGACAATTGTATAAGAGACACGTAATAAGCATGGTATGATGTAATAGATAGTATATCCATGGTGTTAATAATAGACATATATGCCATTGTTGTGTAATAATACGAGGAACAGTATGCATGGTTAATATAGACAGTATACATGGTTAATATAGACAGTATACATGGTTAATATTTGCCATTTACCTCTGCTAGATCACATGTATCAATTAAAGCTCTATTCATTTTTGGGGATAAAATGTGATTTTTGTAAACAAAAATGGAATACAATGCAAATGTAAACAAATATCAATTATTATCAAGACATGGGTGGAATAAATCATGTTTATCTTGAACAATATTATTGAAAAAAGGTTTTCATCACTGTTGATGTTTATTGCTTTGAACTGAACAAATTGGAAGGACAAATTTTACAGTATTTTATTTAATACATACAGTATTTTATGGAAATGATAAATGAGCCCCATTGAACGCAAATTAAGGCCAGTCTACACACCACATGAGGGATAGAGTTTTACTGTGTGTTAATGTTGAAAATGTATTTCTTACACTTGGTGCTTGTATTCTGTGTCTTCCTGTCCTTCTTGGGTCCACACACATCACAGCGCTTCATCTTGTTGCTACCGGCTGTGATCTAGAATGATGAAAACACTTAGTTCAGGAATTTTACTAACATCTCACTCACTCATAGATAGTTACAGCAGGCAAAGGTAGGAGAGTCAGACACACACACACACACAACATCACTCACACTTACTTCTGGTATTTGAGTTGTTGGTTCTGTGGGTCGGGCGGATGGGGAACGAGCATCCTCCTCCTGAATCCTCCACACGATGGCTGCAGAAACTGGGGTCCTTGAAGTATGTTGCCTCCTCTGGATTTGAGGCCTTACCAATGCCTTGCCTGGCTCCTCGAGAAAGAGCCGTCTCCTCTGGAGCTTCGTTCTGTTCCAATCTGGGTTCAACGCCATCCAGATGACTAACGCGTTGTATGCCAAGATGTCCAAGATATTCTTCAACATCACAAGTGACCAGCGCAGGGTTCTTCTTTTGCAGCTGTAGCCAGTTACCAGCGTGTCTAAATTGTCCACCTCTCCTTTTGTGGCATTGTAATACATTATGATTGATGACATGTTCCGGGTAGCCTCAGAGAATAATATAGGTTTATACGCTGATTCAGTTAGTGAGTTTATAAGGAAGTGTATAGGAGATGTTGTACCTACAGTGACTATTAAAACCTACCCTAACCAGAAATGGTGGATAGAAAGCAGCATTCACGCAAAACTGAAAGCGCGAACCACCACATTTAAACACGGAAAGATGATTGAGAATTTGGTCAAATACAAACAGTGTAGATATTTCCTCCGCAAGGCAATCAAACAAGCGAAATGCCGGTACAGGGACAAAGTTGAGTCGCAATTCAATGGCTCAGACACGAGACGTATGTGGCAGGGTCTACAGGCAATCACGGACTACAAAAAGAAAACCAGCCACGTCACTGAAACTGACGTCTTGCTTCCAGACAAACTAAACACCTTCTTTGCCCGCTTTGAGGATAATACAGTGCCACCGATGCGGCCCACTACCAAGGACTGCCCCCTCGCACTCCCGTGGCCGACGTGAGTACGACATTTAAACGTGCTAACCCTCGCAAGGCATCCCTAGCCTAGTCCTTAAAGCATGTGCAGAGCAGCTGGCTTGTGTGTTTATGGACATATTCAATCTCTCCCTATCCCAGTCTGCTGTCCCCACATGCTTCAAGATGGCCACCATTGTTCCTGTACCGCAGAAGGCAAAGGTAACTGAACTGAGTGACTGTCACCCCATAGCCCTCACTTCTGTCATCATGAAGTGCTTTCAGAGTCAAGGACCATACACCTCCACCTTACCTGTCACCCTAGATCCACTGCAATTTGCATACCACCCCAATAGGTCCACAGACGGTGCAATCGCCTTCACACTGCCCTATCCCATCTGGACAAGAGGAATACCTATGTAAGAATGCTGGCCATTGACTACAGCTCAGCATCCAACACCATAGTACCCTCCAAGCTCATCATTAAGCTTGAGGCCCTGGGTCTCAACCCCGCCCTTTGCGATTGGTTCCTGGACTTCCTGACGGGCCGGCCACAGGCGTTTAAGGTAGGAAGCAACATCTCCACTTCGATGATCCTCAACACTGGGGCTCCACAAGGGTGCGTGCTCAGCCCCCTCCTGTAATCCCTGTTCACCCATGACTGCGTGGCCATGCACGCCTCCAACTCGATCATCAAGTTTGCAGACGACACAACAGTAGTAAGCTTGATCACGAACAACGATGAGACAGCTTATAGGGAGGAGGTGAGGGCACTCGGAGTGTGGTGTCAGGAAAACAACCTCTCACTCAACGGCAACAAAACAAAGGAGACGATCGTGGACTTCAGGAAACAGCAGAGGTAGCACCCACCTATCCATATCGATGGGACAGCAGTGGAGAAGGTGGAAAGTTTCAACCTCAGGAGGTTGAAGAAATGTAGCTTGTCACCTAAAACCCTCAGAAACTTCTACAGATGCACAATTGAGAGCATCCTGTCGGGCTGTATCACCGCCTTTGTACCGCCCACAACAGCCATTCAGTAGCGGTGAAGGAATAAAAAAACATATTACAACCTATGTGTTGTGATAATTGCATTGTTTGCTCTATAAGCTGTTAGTCTATATGGAGGCTGAAGAAATTTGACTTGTCACCTAAAACCCTCACAAACTTTTACAGATGCGCAATTGAGAGCATCCTGTCGGGCTGTATCACCGTCTGGTACGGCAACTGCACTTCCCACAACCGCAGGGCTCTCCAGAAGGTGGTACGGTCTGCACAACGCATCACCGGTGTCAAACTACCTTCCCTTCAGGACACGTACAGCACCCGATGTCACAGGAAGGCAAAAAGATCAAAGACAACAACCACCCGAGGCACTGCCTGTTCACCCCGCTACCATCCAGAAGGCGAGGTCAGTACATGTGCATCAAAGCTGGAAACCGAGAGACTAAAAAATAGCTTCTATCTCAAGGCCATCAGATTGTTAAACAGCCATCACTAACACAGAGAGGCTACTGCCACACAGACTTGAAATCATTGGCCACTAACAAATAGATCACTAGTCACTTTACTAATGCCACTTCAATAATGATGTTTACATATTTTGCACTACTCATCCCAGATGTATATACTATATTTTAAACCATATATTACATCTTGTCTATGCCGGTCACTCATGGCCCATCCATATATTTATATGTACATATTCCATCCCTTTACTTAGATGTGTGTGTATTAGGTAGTTGTTGTGGATTTGTTAGATTACTTGTTAGATATTGCTGCACTGTCAAAACTAGAAGCACAAGCATTTCGCTACATTCACATTTACATCTGCTAACCAGGTGTATGTGACCAATAACATCTGCTAACCAGGTGTATGTGACCAATACAATTTGATTTGATGTAATTGTACGACCGCACCTCAAGTAAAAGGTAGTACAATGTGCAGCCTCGTCACAATACAGTATGCTGTTGTAAAATAACCAGCTGTTACAGATAGAGTCATGGACTAGGGAGGTCGTCTTTCTGTTATAGACACAGTCATGGAATAGGGAGGTCATGGAATAGCGAGGTCCTGGAATAGGGAGGTCATGGAATAGGGAGATCATGGAATATGGAGGTCATGGAATAGGGAGGTCATGGAATAGGGAGGTCATGGAAGAGGTAGATCGTCTTTCACAGGTAATTGTACTTCCAGTTCAAAGTGGTTAAATGTCTGGCCAACTTGTCTGCAACACAGATGCACACGCACCCTTTACAGCAGGCGTGTTCTAAGTTCCCGCTGTATCGGAGCGGTGCTTAGAGGAGAAGGGTACAATTAAGTCAGGAAGGGAAGGGAAATCAGTATACCACAGACTAACCATAGTGTGCCATTACCAGACACACACATACACACACCACTGAATAACCGTAATGTGCCATTAACTCCTCCCTGATTACACAGCAGTTAGCCAGCCAGGTTATCTTCCAATTTGTCCTGGTAATCCTGAGTCATCCACCCTGGAGGAAGACCTAGGGGCCCATCTCACATGACACCCTACTATAGTGCACTACTTGTAAGGAAGCAGACTGAATACATATATCTAAGTCTCTGGCAGTGTCTCAACAAGGGCAATATGTTTAGTGCATGTTGTGGAGAATCTAAGCCTTAAATAGTTTGGTGAAATCCATGTGTGATGTTTTATGTCACTGTGAGCAGAATCCTAACCCAAGGAACAAAAGTCCTCTTTACACCAGACCTCCATTGTCACCATCACATGATTCATATGGAAGCTCTGCATGTGATTGGGTAGGGTATTCTTGACATGAAAGCTCTGCATGTGATTGGGTAGGGTATTCTTGACATTAAGCTCTGCATGTGATGGGTAGGGTATTCTTGACATGAAAGCTCTGCATGTGATTGGGTAGGGTATTCTTGACGATTAAGCTCTGCATGTGATTGGGTAGTGGTATTTTATTATGCTTGCATGTATGGGAAAAGCTCTGCATGTGATTGGGTAAGGGTATTCTTGATGAAAGCTCTTGCATGTGATTGGGTAGGGTATTCTTCTTGCATGGAAAGCTCTGCATGTGATTGGGTAGGGTATTCTTGACATGATAGCTTGCATGTGATTTGGGTAGTATCTTGACATAGCTTGACTGTGATTGGGTCAGGGTATTCTTGACTGAAAGCTCTGCATGTGATTGGGTAGGGTATTCTTGACATGAAAGTTCTGTGTATTATAAGACAGAGTGAAAGAGAAACGAGAGACCTGTCAGACAGACAGACATTGAAACCGCAGACAGACGAAGCCAGACAGACAGACAGACAGACAGACAGACAGACAGACAGACAGCACAGACAGACAGACAGACAGACAGACAGACAGACAGAGACAGACAGACAGAGACAGACAGAGAGAGACAGACAGACAGAGACAGACAGACATTGAAAACGCAGACGACAGACAGACAGACAGACAGACAGACAGACAGACAGCAGACAGACAGACAGACAGACAGAACAGACAGACAGACAGACAGACAGACAGACAGACAGACAGACAGAGACAGGTAGGCAGACAGAAAGAGACAGGCAGGCAGACAGAAAGAGACAGGCAGGCAAGACAAGAACAGAGACAGACACAGAAAGAAAAGACAGGCAGGCAGACAGACAGAAAGAGACAGGTCAGGGCATGCAGACAGATAGAAAGACAGACAGAAAGAGACAGGGCAGGCAGGCAGACAGAAAGAGACAGGCAGGCAGGCAGACCGACAGATAGAAAGACAGACAGAAATAGACAGGCAGGCAGACAGACAGGGGTGGAAAGTCTGTTCTCCAGGCAGTCTCTGCTAGCCTAACGTTACGTACTGGGAGGTAGTGGAGGCTAATAAAGAGAAGGCAGCCCCAGGCCAGAGTAACTTTACTGCCTGGTTGCTCTGTATTCTCTTCTGCACATCCACAGCCACACAACACATCTGGAACACCTTCCAACACTACAATGCTGATGTGGAGTTGCTGTTCATATTAAAGGAATGTAATGGAGGAGAGAATGGAGGACAATAATATGATTGTACTGTCAGCAGTTGAAAAGACAGTCTTTCTTTTAAATCGGTGCTAAAGTGCTGCAAAAACAATGGAAGCAGTTTTTTAAACTGTGGCGTTACCCATTTGGACAAGGGCTATCTGGAACAAAAATCACCAATGTGGCAAAATAAAAACAGGCAAAAAGGGGACAGACTTCAGTTTCAGATTTGGCAACAGTAAGCCTGGGCTCAATAACAACGAGGTCTGGGAACCGGAAGCGGACAACACATTTACTAGCTAGCAACAGGCAACCACGCTCTTATCAGTACAACATATTGGGATACGTTGGGCGTGTTGTCCAATTTTGCAGTTTAACAATGCTGATGCTGTAGATAAGACTGTTTGTTGTTTCTCTTATCAGCTAATCCCCAAATGCACGCCAGAGAGAGGAGAGAGAGAGAGAGACAGAGAGGGAGAGAGATAATTTAGAGAGGATAAATGAGAGAGAAAGAGAGAGAGAAGAGAGAGGGAAGAGAAAGAAAGAAAGAGGGAGAAAGAAAGAGGGAGAGAGAACAGAGATATAGAGAGAGATAGGAGAGAGAGATAGGGAGAGAGAGATAGGAGAGAGAGAAAAGGGAGAGAGAAAGGAAGAGAAAGAGGAGAGAAATAGAGAGAACGAGAGGGAGGCAGGGAGGGAGGGCGGGAGGAGGGAGGGAGGGAGGGAGGGAGGGAGGCGAACGTGCATGGGAAAGAGTTCCACAACAGAGATCCATGGGGACATCTCCAAGTGAAGAGGGTAAGAAGGAGGCAAAAACAGACAAGACTGATGAGAGAGACAGAGCGAAATATTGCAGAGAGGATGAAAGATAGCAGGAGAGAAGGGGGGAGAGAGAGTGGAGATAAGGAGAGAAGGGGGAAGGGAAGAGGGCCTGTCACATTCTCCTTCTGTGGCATCTGTTTCTTCTCTAAACAGCGCTCCGTCAGCTAGGAGAAGAGATCGGCTGAGGACAAACACTACACTAAGGGGGGAGGAAGAGAGAGGAGGGGGTGAAGAGAAGAGGGGGAGAGGGGGGAAGAGAGAGGGAGAGAGGGGGGAGAAGGGGAGGAATAAGAGATTGAGGAAAAAAGGACAGATGTATCTAACTCCTGCCAGGGACACACCATCCTCAGTTCTCTGGTCAAACCAACCCCAAAACTCTAGACCCCAAACCAGGTTTTCCCATACTCGGTCAGGAAACTGAGTCAGGACATCCTAGGTCAGGGAACTGGGTCAGGTCTATACTAGGTAGGACATACTAGGTCAGGCATACTAGGTCAGGAATACTAGGTCAGGACATACTAGGTCAGGGCATACTGGTCAGGGAATACTGGGTCAGGGCATACTGGGTCAGGAATACTGGTCATACTGATCAGGACATACTTGGTCAGGACATACTGGGATACTAGGTCAGGAAACTGGGTATGGGCATACTAGGTCAGGGCATACTAGGTCAGGGATACTGGGTCAGGAAATACTGGGTCAGGAATACTGGGTCAGGACATTCTGGGTCAGGGCATACTGGGTCAGGGCATACTGGGTCAGGAAATACTGGGTCAGGCATACTGGGTCTACTAGGTCAGGAAATACTGGGTCTGGGCATACTGGGTCAGGGCATACTGGGTCAGGAAATACTGGGTCAGGACATACTGGGTCAGGACATACTGGGTCCTACTATATCAGGACATACTGGGTTAGGCATACTAGGTCAGGACATACTGGGTCAGGACATACTGGTCGGGCATACTAGGTCAGGGCATACTGGGTCAGGAAATACTGGATCAGGATATACTGGGTCAGGGCATACTGGGTCAGGAAATACTGGGTCAGGACATACTGGGTCAGGGCATACTGTTCATACTAGGTCAGGAACACTGGTATGGGCATACTAGGTCAGGGCATACTAGGTCAGGGCATACTGGGTCAGGAATACTGGTCAGGAAATACTGGGTCAGGACTCTGGGTCAGGGATACTGGGTCAGGATACTGGGTCAGGAAATACTGGGTCAGGACATACTGGGTCATACTAGGTCAGGAAATACTGGGTCTGGGCATCTAGGTCAGGCATACTAGGTCAGGGCATACTGGTCAGACATACTGGGTCAGGACATACTGGGTCAGGAATACTGGGTCAGGACATACTGGGTCAGGGCATACTGGGTCAGGGCATACTGGGTCAGGACATACTGGGTCATACTAGGTCAGGACATACTGGGTCAGGACATACTGGGTCAGGACATAGGGTCAGGACATAATGGGTCATACTAGGTCAGAACGTACTGGGTCAGGACATACTGGGTCAGGACACACTGGGTCCATACTAGGTAAGGACATACTGGGTCAGGTCATACTAGGTCAGGACATACTAGGTCGGACATACTAGGTCAGGACATACTAGGTCAGGAGATACTGGGTCGGAGATACTGGGTCAGGCATACTGGGTCTACTGGTCAGGAGATACTGGTAGGGTATACTGGGTCATACTAGGTCAGGCATACTGGGTCAGGGCATACTGGGTCAATTAGGTCAGGACATACTGGTCAGGACATACTGGGTCGGGCATACTAGGTCATACTAGGTCAGGACATACTGGGTCAGGACATACTGGGTCAGGCCATACTAGGTTCATACTGGGTCAGGCATACTAGGTCAGGACATACTGGGGTCATACGGGTCAGGACTACTGGGTCAGGACAGTCTGGGTCAGGGCATACTAGGTCCATACTGGGTCAGGGCAATACTAGGTCAGGACATACTGGGTCATACTGGGTCAGGACATACTGGGTCAGGACATACTGGGTCAGGGCATACTAGGTCATACTGGGTCAGGGCATACTAGGTCAGGACATAACTGGTATACTGGGTCAGGACATACTGGGTCAGGACATACTGGTAGTGGCCATACTAGGTTACTGGGTCAGGGCTACTAGGTAGGACATACTGGGTCAGGACATACTGGGTCATACTGGGTCAGGACATACTGGGTCAGGGCATACTGGGTCAGGGCATACTAGGTCAGGACATACTGGGTCATACTGGGTCAGGACATACTGGTGGGCCGTGGTCAAGTACTACTGTATCATGGTTCTGTGGATAGAAACATTAGCTTTAATGTGTTTATGTTTTAGGTGGGTCACCTCTTAGAGAGGTTTGGGAAGCCCTACCTTAAACAATTCCATCTCCGGTCCCTTTAGGTAAACAGGGTTGTTTGTGACACAGCCTTTCTGGACCGTAACACTTAAACAGTGTCAGCTGGTAGAGGATAAACCTCAGGGTGTCCAGAGACAGTCTTTTATGGTACGGAATGTACTGGAGTGAGTCTAACTGCAAACGGAAAGCTTGTTAATCCATAAACAGGAAAGTCGCCGGTGGCTGATGAGGCCAAACTTCTGCAACATCTCAAATGCACTGGGAGGTTAGTGTGCGCGTGCTCACACGTGTGTATGTATAGCTTTCTAATAAAGCATTGCATCTACAGTATAATGCATAGTGGCATACAGTTGAGCAGACACGTTTTTTAGGATTTCCACAGATGGGGAACATTTTCTAGCAGGGAGTGGGAAGAAAAGGGTTCTTTAAAAATGCATTTCATGCAACTGTACCTCTTTACATGATAGAAGACATTAGCAGAATATTGTTTTTATACCATAGTTGCTACTATGCAACTCACTATTCAGGTAGGATGCAATTTTGGATTAAAAAAAAAATCTTCATATTTATAATTTGTTTTATCATTGTTATTATTGACTATCATTATTATTATTGTATATCATTATAGATTTTTTATTTTGCAAAAATAAAATATAAACTGTTTTCGCTTTGCGATTATGGGATATCGTGTGTAGATTGATGAGGAAAATGTTTAATTTAATCAATTTCAGAATAAGGTTGTATGTGAAGGGGTCAGAATACTTTCCAAAGGCTCTGATCCCCCTTATATATTAATGTAATGACATGAAAAAAATGGCAGATTATTATCAATGACTTATCAACAGCTGTAATAAATTGTTCAGTGTAGGAAATCCTCACTGGTACTCTAGATTATAGAAAGAACCAAATATAAATTTAGGCTACAGTAGGCGTCAAAATAAACTTCCGTGTGACACAGACTCAGCCAATGATGAAGAAGAAGAATAGGCTACTCAGCGGTAATGGCCCGATGCACTCGTGACAATATTTCAAAATAAGCTACTTTGAAAAACAGTGCTTTTTCGCTCAGAATCGCTCAAAAGCGGTGGAGGAAAAGTTGTTTAGCTTCTACAGACAGATTACTCTTCTCTTCTCAGCAGGAGGCATTTGCTTTCCAAACTGTAGGCCTACGTTTTTCTGGTGATTGTTTTTTTTGAAATTTGTGAAAGGCAAACTGACAGCCGCAACCAACCAGTGCCACTTGAAACTTTGTCTTTGGACAATCATTTCATTCTCCAGGTTAGATGGACGTCATATTGTATAATTGATGTCTCCCCTTATCATAAGCAAATATTAGATGGTTGCAGACAAGGCCGTTTTTACTGTTCTGTTTGTCAGAGTCAGCAGTAGCCTATAGGACTATACTAGCCTGTAATTCTTGTCGTATGAAAAAATATTCTGCTAATGTCGCCACTAAATAGCCTATAGCCTAGGCATAGTCTACACCACTACACCACTACGTAGGCCTACAGCTCAGCCATGTATTTAGCAGGTTGTTTTTGATACAGTGATTGCGTTATATTATCAAATTTTTAAAGTGTAAATTAGCTTCCCAAAATGTTAAACAAAATGGGATAGGGGAGAGGGACAGAGAGAGAGAGAGAGACCTTACCTATCTATTGTACAGCAGAGTGTGTATCCAACTCCAAACCCCCGCAACTGAATAGATACAGTGCCTTGCGAAAGTATTCACCCCCCTTGGCATTTTTTCTATTTTGTTGTCTTACAATCTGGAAATTAAAAAGATTTTTGGGGCTTTGTATCATTTGATTTACACAACATGCCTACCACTTTGAAGATGCAAAATATTTTTTTTTGTGAAAGAAACAAGAAATAAGACCAAAAAAACCAAAAACTTGAGCGTGCATAGCTATTCACCCCCCCAAAGTCAATACTTTGTAGAGCCACCTTTTGCAGCAATTATAGCTGCAAGGCTCTTGGGGAATGTCTCTATAAGCTTGGCACATCTAGCCACTGGGATTTTTGCCCATTCTTCAAGGCAAAACTGCTCCAACTTCTTCAAGTTGGATGGGTTCCTGCTGGTGTACAGCAATCTTTAAGTCATACCACAGATTCTCAATTGAATTGAGGTCTGGGCTTTGACTAGGCCATTCCAAGACATTTAAAATGTTTCCCCTTAAGCCATTCGAGTGTTGCTTTAGCAGAATGCTTAGGGTCATTGTACTGCTGGAAGGTGAACCTCTGTCCCAAATCTCTGGAAGACTGAAACAGGTTTCCCTCAAGAATTTCCCTGTATTTAGCGCCATCCATCAATCGTTCAATTCTGACCAGTTTCCCAGTCCCTGCCGATGAAAAACATGCCCGCAGCATGATGCTGCCACCACCATGCTTCACTGGTGGTGTTCTCTGGGTGATGAGAGGTGTTGGGTTTGTGCGAGACACAGCGTTTTTCTTGATGGCCAAAAAGCTAAATTTTTGTCTCATCTGACCAGAGTACCTTCTCCATATGTTTAGGCAGTCTCCCACATGCCTTTTGGCGAACCACAAATATGTTTGCTTATTTTTTTCTTTAAGCAATGGCTTTTTTCTGGACACACTTCCATAAAGCCCAGCTCTGTGGAGTGTACAGCTTAAAGTGGTCCTATGGACAGATACTCCAATCTCCTCTGTGGAGCTTTGCCGCTCCTTCAGGGTTATCTTTGGTCTCTTTGTTGCCTCTGTGATTAATGCCCTCCTTGCCTGGTCCGTGAGTTTTGGTGGGCGGCCTTCTCTTAGCAGGTTTATTGTGGTGCCACTTTCTTTCCATTTTTTAATACTGGATTTAATGGTGCTCCGTGGGATGTTCAAAGTTTTGGATATTTTTTTACAACCCAACCCTGATCTGTACTTCTCCACAACTTTGCCCCTGACCTATTTGGAGAGCTCCTTGGTCTTCATGATGCCGCTTGCTTGGTGGTGCCTCTTGCTTAGTGGTGTTGCAAACCCTGGGGCCTTTCAGAACAGGTGTATATATACTGAGAAAATGTGACAGATTATTTGACACTTAGATTGCACACAGGTGGACTTTATTTAATGAATTATGTGACTTCTGAAGGTAATTGGTTGCACCAGATCTTATTTAGGGTCTTCGTAGCAAAGGGGGTGAATACATACGCATGCATCACTTTTTTTTCTCTATATATATTTTTTTTAAGTAATTTTTTTCATTTCACTTCACCAATTTGGACTATTTTGTGTATGTCCATTACATGAAATCCAAAAATCCATTTCAATTACAGGTTGTAATGCAACAAAATAAGAAAAACGCCAAGGGGAGTGAATACTTTTGCAAGGCACTGTAAGAGCATATCATGAGCACACTGCTTATAAAACAGAGCAGAAAGCTCTCCATGCAGAATGGGGCCCAAATATAAATATTGGAACATGTTTTTCTTTCTGTCCTACCCAAATTTATATCAATAATGCAACAGAATGTTTTTATTTTTCTTGGAAGGATACAGATTCCTCATCTTATCACACTACTTCCCGCGGCTATGCTGGAACCACTAACTATCACTCCTGCTGGAACCACTAACTATCACTACTGCTGGAACCACTAACTATCACTACTGCTGGAACCACTAACTATCACTACTGCTGGAACCACTAACTATCCTGACTGCTGGACCACTACTATCACTACTGCTGGAGAACAACTACTATCACTACTGCTGGAACCACTACTATCACTAACAACCACTAACTATCACTACTGCTGGAACACTACTATCACTACTGTGAACCACTAATATATGATGCGGACCACTACTAACACTACAGGTGGAACCACTAACTTACACTACGGTGGAACCACTAACTATCACTACTGCTGGAACCACTAACTATCTTGCTGACCACTAACTACACTAAGGTGAACCACTAACTAACACTCAGGTGGAACCACTAACTATCACTACTGCTGGAACACTAGCTATCACTACTGCTGGAACCAACTAACTATCACTACTGCTGGAACCACTAACTATCACTACTTGCTGGAACAACTAACTATCACTACTTGCTGGAACCACTAACTATCACTACTGCTGGAACCACTAAACTATACTACTGCTGAACCATATAACTATGCGAACACTACTATCACTACTGCTGGAACCACTAACTAACTACAGCTGGAACACTAACTATCACTACTGCTGGAACCACCTAACTATCACTAACGCTGGAACCACTAACTATCACTACTGCTGGAACCACTAACTATCACTACTCGCTGGACACTAATATCACTAACTGGAACCACTAACTAACACTACTGCTGGATCCACTTTAAAATAGCAGCCAAGTCTTCAAGCATGGCACCAAGATAACTGCCACATTCGAGAGAAGAGGGAGAATTATATTAAAGACAGAGAGATTGAGAGAGAGAGACATTGAAGAGAGTAAATTTGAGAGGAGCGATTATTGGTAGACCTTTCTCAATAATGTCCCAATACTGTGGCGATAACTGCCTAAATAGCCCATGCGAGCATGTGTCAGAGTTCCCTGGGTGGTCCACCGAAGCCTGTTCTCCACAGAGGAATGTGAAAGTTGTTGTTCCTGACTGTCCTTATCATGTGTGGAGATGAGAGGTAGCAGCATGTTTTTATACATCATTTGGTGCCTTACGTGTGTAATAATTCCTCTCTGAGGAAAACAACCTTAGAGAGTGAGGCGATAGGGGGAGAGACGAGAGCGAGAGAGAGAGAGAGAGAGAGACAGAGAACAGAGAGACAGAGAGACAGAGAGAGAAGAGAGAGAGAGAGAGAGAGAGAGAGAGAGAGAGAGAAGAGAGAGAGAGACAGAGAGAGAGAGAGAGAGCAGCGACGAAGAAGAGAGAGGAAACAGAGAGACAGAGAGACAGAGAGACAGGAGACGTT
>NC_036843.1:29373424-29378734 GCF_002910315.2 Salvelinus sp. IW2-2015 | reverse complement strand
AGAGAGACAGAGAGACAGAGAGAGAGAGAGAGAGAGAGAGAGAGAGAGAGAGAAGGAAGACAGTCATGAAAACAATGCTATCAATATGGATACTTAACTGAGAATAACTTCTTATATGCACTAAAAGTAACTGAAAGTCCCTAAATGCCCTAAAAGTCATGGAATGTCACTGAAATAGATTAAATGCACTAAAATTCACTGAACGTTACTAAATGCACTAAAAGTCACTAAATGCACTAAAAGTCACTAAATGCACAAATAAATCTGGTATATAATAAAGAGGATACAATTCCCACTAACACTGATGGACTGTAATAACCATAGTTCTTTAGGAAGCTCCTACCCCTGTCATCAGGACCTGAATAACTGAATACACACTAAACTGACACAATGTGATGGACTGTAATAGGAAGCTCCTACCCCTGCCATCAGGGCCTGGATGACTGAATACACACTAAACTAACACAATGTGATGCACTGTAATAGGAAGCTCTTACCCCTGCCATCAGGACCTGAATAACTGAATACATACTAAACTAACACAATGTGATGGACTGTAATAGGAAGCTCCTACCCCTGTCATCAGGGCCTGGATGACTGAATACACACTAAACTAACACAATGTGATGGACTGTAATAGGAAGCTCCTACCCCTGCCATCAGGCCCTGAATGACTGAATACACACTAAACTAACACAATGTGATGGACTGTAATAGGAAGCTCCTACCCCTGCCATCAGGCCCTAAATGACTGAATACACACTAAACTAACACAATGCAACAAACATAACTTTTTTTTTTCTTCGAATAGAAACCACAGATAGTAAAGGTATTTATCATCAACTCGCTAAGAGTATTAGTAATTGACTGACCAGGTCTCTCAACAATGCTATTTCTAGGGTCAATTTTAGATGTATGTTATGCATTTTCAGCCATTCCTGAAACCAGAAACAAGCTACCCTGAGGGAAATGCCAAAACAAATGGTCTATTGATTCTGTGTCCTCACAACAAAATCTGCAGAGCTGCGATGATTTTATGCCCCAAAAATTCAACATTTTGTTGGTGACAAGAATTCCGTTCACTAATTTTAGCTGAAAAGCACAAAGTCTTGACTCTTGCGTCGTTTTATATATCAACTCATACACCCTGTACCATGGAATCAGTACATAAACACTACTGACAACACAATACAAAACACACTGAGAAAGACAGTGAGCTCCCTCTCCCGCTGTGTGTTTCTGTTTATTAAGGATACCCATTAGTTCCTGCCAAAGCAGCAGCTACTCTTCCTGGTGTCCAGCACATTAAGACAGTCAGTGTGTGCGTGTGAGTGAATGAGACTTCCTGTCTTTCTTTAATGAAACATTCTCATTTCATTAAAACCTCACCACCCCCTTAAAATAAAACACCAAAATATACCATGTACTGCATACATGTACCATATTCACCTTTCCCTCTGCCACACGATACAAAACACCACATATCACAATAACCAAAACAAACTCACCACTTCAACAACCATATACCCAAAACATCTTCCCCAGCTGTACAGACAGCCCCCCCAACACACCAGATCTCCTGAAACATCTTCCCCAACTATACAGACAGCCCCCCCCAACACACCAGATCTCCTGAAACATCTTCCCCAGCTGACAAGACAGCCCCCCCCAAACACCAGATCTCCTGAACAATCTTCCCCAACTATACAGACAGCCCCCACACACCAGTATTCCTGAAACACTCCCTATCTAAAACAACCCAACCTAACGCCCTGCACTCCCCACTATACAGACACCCCCCCAACACACCAGATCTCCTGAAACATCTTCCCCAACTTATACAGACAGCCCCCCGCCAACACACCAGATCTCCTGAAACATCTTCCCAACTATGACAGACAGCACCCCTCAACACACCAAGATCTCTGAAACCTTCCCCAGCATACAGACAGGCCCCCCCAACACACCAGATCTCCTGAAACATCTCCCCAACTATACCAGACACCCCCCAACACAGTGCCAGATCTCCTCTGAAACATCTTCCCCCAGCTAACAGAACAAGCCCCCCGCAACACACCAGATCTCCTAAGAATCTTCCCAACGTATACAGACAGCCCCCCCCAACAACACCATGTCTCCTGATAACATCGTTCGCCCAAGCTATACAGACAGCCCCCAAACACACCATGATTCTCTGAAATTCTTTCCCCAGCATAATACAGAACAGGTCGCCCCCGCAACACACCATACTCTGAAATTCCCAATCTAAGCCACCTTTCCTACATTCCCACTATGCGCCCCAACAACGCTATCTCGATTCCTTAAGACGCCCCCCCCAACACACCAATATCTCCTGAAACATCTTCCCCAGCTATACAGGACAGCCCCCCCAACACACCAGACTCTCCTAAACATCTATCCCAACTATACAGACAGCCCCCGCACAACCACCAGATCTGCCTCAAACCACTTCCCCCAACGTATACATTAACAGCCTCCGCCCCAACACACAGTATCTCCTGAACCATTTCCCCACCTATACAGACAGCCCCCCAACACACCAAAGTCTCCTGAAACATCTTCCCCAGCTATACAGAAGCCCCCCAACACACAGATCTCTCCATGAAACATTTCTTCCCCAACTATACATGACAGCCCCCCCAACACACCAGATCTCCTGAAACATCTTCCCCCAGCTTACAGACAGCCCCCCCAACACACCATATCGTCCTGAAAACATCTTCTCCGCAACTATACAGACAGCCCCCCCAACAACCAGATCTCCTGAACATTCTTTCCCAGCTTATACAGACCAGCCCCCCCAACATGCACCAGATCATCCTCAACATCTTTCCCCATACTATACCGAGACAGCCTCCCAACACACCAACAATCTCCTGAAACGAATCTTTCCCCCATGCTATACAGGACAGCCCCCCCCAACACCACCAAATCTTCGAAACATCTTCCCAGCGATATATACAAGACAGGCCGCCCTCAAACACCACCAAGATCTCCTGAAACATCTTCCCAACTATACAGACACGCCCCCCCACACACCATATCTCCTGAAAACATCTTCCCCAAACTATTAACAACAGCCCCCTCCACACACCAGATCTCCGAAACATTTCTCCCCAACTACAGACACAGCCCCCCCACAACACCAACCAGATCTCCTGTAAACTATCTTCCCCAGGCACAGATACAGGACAGCCACCCCCTACACCACAACCAGATCCACTGAATCTATCTTCCCCACTATACAGACCAGCCACCCCCAAATACACGACCATATCATCTCCTGAAAACAATCTCCCCAGACTTATAAACAGACAGCCCCCACCAAACACACCAGAACTACCTGAAACCATACTTTTCCCAGCCATATACAGACAGCCCCCCAACAAACACCATATCTCCATGAACACAACTTCCCCAAGACTATACAGACAGCCCCCCCAACACACGAGTCTCCTGAGAACATTTCCCCCAAACCTAAATACAGACGCAAGCCCCCCCCCAACCCACCAGATCGATCCTGAAACACTACTTCCCCCAACATACAGGCTACCCCCCAACACACACCAAGATACTCTGAATGAAACATCTTCCCAACTATACAGCCATGCCCCCCCACAACTCACCAGAATCTCCTGAAACATCTTCCCCAACTTATACAGACAGCCCCCCCAACACTACCATAATCCCCTGAACCATCTTCCCCAACTACAGACGGCCCCACCCACACCAAATCTCCTGAAAACATCTTTCCCAGCTATAGCAGACACCCCCCCAACACACATGACTCCTGAAACATCTTCCCCAGCTACTACAGACAGCCCCGCCCCAACACACCAGTCTAACATCTTCCCCTATAACGGGACCAACACCAATCTTCCTCACACTCCCAACTAACAGACAGCCCCCACCAACACAGCCCAAATCTCCTGAAAATCTTCCCCAACGTTATACAGCACGCCCTCACACCAACACACCAGAATCTCCTGAAATCATTCTTTCCGCCGCAACTATACAGACAGCCCCCCAACACACAACATAAACAGTTCCTGAAACATCTTCCCCAATAAAAGACAGCCCCCCCAACCAAACCAGATTCTCACTAAAACATCTTCCCAACTAAATACAGACAGAGCCCCCCGCCAACACATACCAGATCCTTCTGAAACATCTTCCGCCACTATACGAAGAACAGCCCCCCCAAACACACCAGATCTCTAGAAACATCTATTCCCCAGGCTATACAGACAGCCCACCAACTCCAACACACCATATCTCCTGAAACACATCTTCCCCAGACGTTACAGAAACAGCCCCACCAACAACTCTATCTCCTGAAAGCATCTTCCCCAAAACTATCAGGACAGCCCCACCCAACACATCACACAACGCAGTTCTCTGAAACACGTCCCCAACTATACAGACAGCCCCCCCAACACCCAAGCTCCTGAAACATCTATCCCCAACTATAACAGACAGCCCCCCACAACCCCCACCCCACACACTATCTCCTAAACATCTTGTCCCAACTATACAGACAGCCCCCCCCCCCCCAACACACTCAGAATCTGCCTCAACATCTCCCCCAATTATACAGGACAGCCCCCAACATGACAGCTATATCTCTCTTTCAAACATCTTCCCCAACTTACAGACAGTCCCCCCCAACACACCATGATCTCCTGTAAACACTTTCCCACCACAGCCCCACCCAATCTCTGAACATCTTTCCAGCATACAGACAGCCCCCCAATCTCAACCAATCTTCTGAAACATCTTTCCCCACAATATAAGACAGCCCCCCCAACAACCAGAGATCTCCTGAAACATCTTCCCCAGCTTACAACACCCCCCCCCAACACACCAGATCTTCTGAAACATCTTTCCCCAACTATAACCCAGACAGCCCCCCAAGCACACCAGATCTCCTGAAAAATCTTCTCCCCAAACGTATACAGACAGCCCCTCCCCAACACACAAGATCTCTGAAACATCTTCCCCAACTATACAGACAAGCCCCCCAACACACCAGACTCCGAATAACTATTCTTCCCCAACTATACAGGACAGCCCCCCAACAACCACACCAGATCTCCTGAACATCTTCCCAAACTAGTACAGACAAGCCCCCACCATATCACCGACTACCTGAAACATCTTCAACTATACCGACAGCAAACACCACAACCAGATCTGCTGCATCTTCCCCCAACTATACAGACAGTCTCTCTCCCCAACTACACCACCTGATCTCACTCCGAAAATCTTCCCCAAACTATACAGACAGCC
>NC_036843.1:29359663-29373324 GCF_002910315.2 Salvelinus sp. IW2-2015 | reverse complement strand
TACTTATCAACACAACGCCCTGCCAGAACAGTACAGAGCAGTCCGAGAACATGAATCATTATAACTTATCAAGCAATCAACCCTGCCAGAGCAGGAGGCAGACAGTCGCCGAGAACATGAAGATTAATCAATTATAAGCACCACAAACCCTGCGCAGAGACAGACAGACAGCCCCGGGAACATGAATCATTAGAATGAACTAATCAACACAACCCCTGCCAGAGCAGACGACATGTCCCGGGTAACCATTATCAATGTAGTAACTTATCAAACAACAAACCCTGCCTAGAGCAGACGATACAGCGATCGAGGTACAATATCGATATCAATTATTAACTTTTATACACACTACCCCTCACCAGAGCTAAGAGCACTGACAGCCCGAGAACATGAACATTAATACTTATCAACACAACCCTGCCAGGGCAAAGACCCAGCCCGAAGAACATAATCATCTACATAAACTTATCAAGACAACCCCTGCAGAGTAGACAGACAGCCCCGAGAACTGAAATCATAATAACTATTCAACACACCCCTGCCAGAGCAGACAGAAAGCCGAGACCATGAATATAATAACTTATCAAACACCCCTGCAGAGTGACCAGACAGGCCCGGAGAAACATGAACATTAATACTTATCAAACACCCCCTGCCAGAGCATAAGACAGACAGCACGAGAACATGAATCATTATAATATTATCATGACAACCCCGCCAGAGCAGACAGACAGCCCTACGTAAAAGTCAACATACCTAGAGGATGACTTAATCCATCAGGTTATGGCCCAGTCACAGTCTGTTCAAGGTCCCCCAAAGCAACACATATACCACTGGGCTCGCTCGCTTTTTCAGTTCGCAATGCCAGGCCGGCAACTGAACGAGCTGCAACACACACTGAAACTGGCAGTTTTTAATCTACATATCTTCGTTCAAAGACTCAATCATGGAGCACTCGTCACTGACGAGTTGCTGGCTGTTTTTTGCGTGAAATATGTTGTTTGTTCTAGACCTTCTGCCCTTTGTGCTGTTATGTCTGTGCCCAAAATGTTTAATGTACCTCTATGTCTTTGTGCTATCTACCATGTTTGTGCTCCTCTCGCTTATGTGTGTGTTGCACCTATACATATTGTTTTGTCTATTATTGTGTATGCTACCAGTTGTTATTGTCATGCATTGGTGTTGCTACCGCAATGTTGTGTATTTGCCAATGTGTGGTTACTCCTATCCAAGAATGGCTTGTTTATGTCATGTATGTGTTGGCTAACCAGATGTTGTTGTCAAGTTGTGTTGCGTTAAACAAGCCAGTAACCAGATGGTTTGTAATATGTTCTGTTTGCTCAGAAGTTGTGATGTTGCCATGTTGGTGTTGCTACCACTGTGTTTGGTTCATGTTGTTTTTAACCATGTTTCATGTTGTGTTGCTGACCAATATGTTGTATGTATGTTTGTGTTGCTACATGCTTGTTGTCATGTTGTGTTTCTACCAATGTTGTGATGCCACAGATCTCAATGTTGTGTTGTGCTTACACAGGTTGTTGGTGAAATGTTGGAGTTGCTACACGGATGTGTTTTTAGTCATGGTTGCGTTGCTTCATGTTGTTTGTCATGTGTTGCATGACGACGAAAGTGCTGGTTTGTGATGTTGACATGCTTAGGTTTAGTTCTTACCAATAGTTTAGTAGTCATGTCTCAGTTGTTGCTAACCCGTTCATATTGTTGGGATTCATGAGTGTTTGCTACCGCATCTAAATGTTGTTGTCATGGTTGGTGTTTCAAAAACTGTGCTTGTCAATGTTGTATTTCTACCAATGTTGTTCACGTGGTGTTGGCTACTATGTTTGTAGTCTATCGTTTGATGTTTCTACCTATGTGTTTGTCATGTTTATGTGTTGCTAACCATTATGATGTGTCGTGCAATGTTGTGTTTCCATCTACGAATGTTGTTACCATGAATTGTTGTTACTTAACCATGTTCTTTGTGGCCCGTCACGCTCTCGGGATGTTGATAACCCTAGTATATGGGTTGTGCAATGCTGTTGCTGCCATGTGTGTTGTTCATGATTGTTGTTGCTAACCGTGGCTATAGTTGTTGTCATTGGGGTGGGTGGCATGACCTAATGTTTGGTAACCAAATGTATTGTTTGGATATCGCTACGATTTGTTGCCATTTGTGTTGCCTACGATAATGTTGTTGTCATTGTTGCTGCATGTTGTTGGGTCATGTTTGGTGTATGACTCACATAGTTGTGTGTTGTAAATGTATGTGTTATCAAGCACATTTTTTGTATTGTTGTGTGTTTCTACCAATGTTGTTTTGTCAAATGTGTGTGCTATCATGTTGTGTCATGTACTATGTGTTGCTAAAGCGATGTGAGTGTAGGGGGTAAAGTGTGTTGCTACTGATGATATGTATATGGGTCAATGAATTGTGTTGACAAAAACAGAGAGAAAACAGAATGTTGTCAAGTTGGTTGCACACATGAGTTAGTCAATGTGTTGGGCTAGATTGTGTGTTGGACGACAGGTAGGGTTGTTCAGTTATTGGTTCTAACCAAGAAATGTTGTTGGTAAGATAGTTGTTTGCTCATATGTTGTGTTGGTCAGAATGGATGTTGCTAGCCAGGGGAATAGTGGATTGTCGAGTGTTGTGGTCTGGCTAAACCGGAAATGTTTGTTATGTCAAAAATCCTGTTGCTGGTCCTAAAAATGTCGGTCTTAAGAGTCTCCTTTTATATGTAGGATGTTAATGGGTGGTCTCTCTTGGGTGTGAATGTGTTTATCCTTGTCCTATATTTTATCACCCCTATTCTTACCTTATATATTGTAGAACTTACTTATAGTAGTAGTTAGTAATTATATTATAAGTTTATATTTGTGTGTTTTTTTTTAAATCCCCGAGCCCCCGGTCCCTGGTGCACGAGTACGAAAGTTTCCATTTGCACCCTTTTGGTAAGGTCCTATCTTGTAAAATACAATAGTAAATGCATGACGCTATAGTCTAAAAATTAAGGATTTAAATATTTCAAAAATATGTAAAAAGTATATATAACCCTGATTGAAATGAAGAGGAACAGCTGTAGAACATAAGACACTCACACAATGAAAGGGTTAAGCTATGCTCAGGAATCTAATAATTTAAGCAGTGGTAACAACTCACGTCACAAGCACAATGTGACACACTAACTCGGGCTGCTCCCCAGGCCAGCCGTACCTCCATACTCACAACACACCACACCAGCTGAGCATGATCGAGACAACAACACCTCCGACTCCCTCCCTACGTCACAACCATCTCCAACACAAGCTACCCACGGTTCGGCACTCATCACGCACTCCTGGTCAGAACCACAATGAAACATAATCAGAAAAAAGCACCTGTACAAGGGTCGGTACGGAGATGAGCTTATGGAACACTAATTTCACAGACACATTGAGGACTAAGTTTATCTAACACCAATACACTAACTGGGAAACTGCCTAGCCTCATCCTGGACATCTTGAGGCTAAAACGGGCAATGTTGAGCTGGGAGGTGAGCCCCGAGAGAGACGGTCACCTCGCCAGGTCCGATACGGGAAAAGTTCGGAAGCCTTTTTGCAGTGGTGTGATGTAATGCTTGAAGGTATGCACGTATAGAGTAGGGTGGATTCTTAGTGGGAGATTGAGACATTGGTATTAAACAAGAGGTTACGCTCAACACCCGCATAAATATATCCATTACTTGGTTATTTACAGTAAGGCATAAACAGGGCGGAATTTGAACTTATATGAGTATGAGCATTGGAAGAGGATGTTCTCAATACTCAAGCCAAACATGGCTAACGACCTGGGCCAGAACAGGGTCGCGTGGGGACTAGGGGTTAAAAGGTATTTGGATATCAAAAGGGACACCCGATGATCTTGAGTGATAACGATGAATCGACCTGGCCATGAATACAAGGAAACGGGGAAGAAGGAACTCATTAAGGGAATTGTTGAGAGAAGACGTCACATTATACAAACCCCGAATTTGCATGGGATCTGGCCTATAGCCAGGACCGGAGGATCAACAAAACTCAATCCGGATATCAAGAAGAGAGACGTCATCCATCAACCCAACATTACAACTGCCCAGGAACAAGGCCGGGAAGAACTATTGGCTATAGAGAGAGTCATCTCACCAACATTACGAACCTGCCAGACAGCCGGGAAAACTATTGGATATCAAGGAGGGAACGTCATCTTACACATTACGACCTGCAACAGATCCACCCGAGAAGAACTAATTGTGGATTAATGCTGATTAGACGACTCATCTTTGTGAACGAATCTAACGTTCACACCTTGCAGACAGCAGCAGCGGACGGAAGAACTAGTTAATGGCGGATTAGATCAGGAGAACGTATCCATTAACGCACCATTTCAGAGCCGACCTAAGACAGCCAGTAAGCAGGCAGGGGCCACACTTACTCTATGTGGACATATCTATGGAGTACGGTTCAGCTGTTTACAACTGATAGAGTACGACCTGAGCCATACGAGAGCCGGGGACAAGCTGACGACTATTGGAGTTCACTTGAAGAATGGACAACTCGTCGATTCCTTACCAAACCATTAACGACCTGCCAGACAGCAGCCGGGAAGAACTTATTCGATAACAGAGGAGACGTCCAGTAACACCAAGATTTACGACGGTGCCGAGGAACCGGTGTAAGAACTTGGAAAGGATCAAGCAGAGATGTAATCTCACACCTAAGAATCTAAGCGACGTGACCAAGAGCGACCTCCGGGGATGGAAGCTATTGGACTATTGAAGGCAGTCACGTCATTCTTACTCGATCCACAATTACTCTTTCTCTCTTCTATGTCTTGTTTGTCTCTCTCTATCTCATTGTCGCTATCTCTGTCTCTATCTATGTCTCTATCTATGTCTCTGATCCTCGTTTCTTTCTCTATCTCTGTCCTCTATGTCTGTCTCTTTCTTTCTCTAGTCTCTGTCTAATATGTAGTAACGACTCTCTCCATACTCCTCCGCCTAAGTGGCAACCATTGGTTCAAGGGGACGTCCATTCTTTTTTTACTAACCAATCTTTTTACGAAATGTTCATGACGGGCGGAAGCACTATTGGGACTTATACTACGAGAGGACGTCCCATCTTTACCCAACTTGACTGTGCCCAGCCAGCCGCGAGAGAACTAACTCGTGCATAATCATGAGAGGACGCTCATTCCAAAACAATTCGATACTCAAGTCAGTCCGCTAGAAGAGGAACTATTGGGTTAAATCAGAGAGAGAGGTCATCTGCGCAACATTACGAACCTGCCAGACAGCCGGGCAAGAATGTATTGGATTCAGAGAGACGTCATCTTAGCCAACATTGACGGACCTGCCAGTGATTCTCACCAGCCGTGAGACTACTGGAGGGATACATGATAGCAGACGTCATCTAACTTCTATCCTAAATCGATTTAGCCTGGATCCCTCTTTACTCCAACAATGCCTGTGTCTGATAACTTATTCGGTCTATTATGAGAGCGACCGTTCATTCTCTATCGCCTCTAATCATTTAAGCCAAGAACGCGTGCACCATGCTTTCAGCCGTGGCAAGTAATTTATATCGCACGAGAATACTCGAGACGCATGACAGGATCATATCTATTTACCTGAAGCATTAGCTCAACTGTGCAAGACTCAGGTAACGCAGAGAGAATAAGCAATAGGTTATCGAAATTGTCAGATGTAAGCCTTGTCTTCATGTGTTATCGTAGTAAGACGATTAAGACCTTTCAGATCGCAGGGGTGAAGAACCTATGTGGGATATCAGGAGGACGTTTCTATCGCTGGTTATACATAATATTGAGCGGACCTGCTCAGCAATGCTTAGCAGCGGGGAAGGATAGCACTGATTCCTTGAAGGGTGTTTGACTGAGTGTAGGGATCTGTCACATTCGAGTAACACCCAGCAGATATAATACGATCTATCTCTGTAAACGCCTTGCAGACAGTTGCGGTGTGTAAATGACAGCGTAGATTCTGTCAATAATTCAGATGAAGATAGCTCTGTATGAATGTTAATACAAGCAAGAGAGCGTGGTGGAGTGCCAGACAGCTAGCTAGGAGCGTGTCCTAAGTCAAACTGTCAATCCGACTAGAGGCAGATATCACGAGACTCGTACATAGCGACTATTGCAGTCTCGTCTGGTAGAGCTCAGAAATACTAACGAAAGTAGCCGAAGGAATCCATGCGAGGCAGAAGCTTATAATTGTTTGGTGGTATGAGGAGGGATGTTGCTGAGAGGAGGACTATGTAAAGAATGAATTACTGCCTATTACGATGAGTCTCTGTAGCTACTTTCTGGACTAGTAAGACTCGTGTGTTTGCCCGCAAGACGCACCAGCCTGCGAGGGCATGCAGGAGTGCTTATCTGGAACAAAGAAAGAGAGATCACACGCAGAGCCTGAAATCTCAGAACATGAGACAGGACCGCTGGCCACAACCCCGCAGTATGAGGGAGAACAGAAGCTAACTTGGGCGGAGTATAGAGCAGACAGGGAAGACCGACAAGATTCAGACGAGATTTCACACGAGAAGACAATGTACGGACGCCACTGCAGGACACGCAGACAAGAACATGTGGACAGTACATGCGACGAAACGATCTGACACAGACAATCAAAAACACGAACGCACCAGACCACGAAGACAGAACAGCACGGGCAGACAGATCATCACTCAGAGAACTAGACAGAAGAAACTCAGTCATAATACAGCAAAACATTACGCACCTGACCACGACACACAGAGGAGGCGGAGGGAAAGACACATGGATAACAGGAAGGAGGCAAGCCGTCCATGCTAGAGCCACAAGAGATGAACCAGGACGAGCAGAACAGAGACGACGAGAGAGCAGACAGGAACAGACATGACAGACAGGACAGATCAGACAGACAGACACGACCTGCACCAGGACCAGCCAGAACCTATTGAATACAGAGACGGACGACTCATACATATCCCTAGGTTCGCCAACAATTAGCGACCAGCACAGACAGAGTGCGCACGGAGGGAAAGCACGTGAAATTATCAGGAGCAGAGACATGCATCACTCATTACAAGAGAGGGACTCAATCTTCACACCATTACGACTGAATTACAGACCAGAGCTCAGCGGGAGGGAAACCTTAGTGGACTAAATCAGTAAGGATCGGGTTCTCTCCATATATTACGACCATGCACAGACAGCCGGATCAGGAAGTATGTATATATGGAAATACTCGGCAGAGGTAAGGCGTAAGATACGTAGCACACTTAGAGATCCAGATCTCCAGAAAGGCGGAGGGAAGGAAACTGAATCTGGACTAATTCAAAGAGAGGAGCCCATAACGTCATCAATCCAACTTACGACTGCCGCCAGACAGCACGCGTGGAGAAGGACACCTGACTAGCGAATGTACTTATGAATGAGAAGTGTCACATCCACCAGTGATTTAAGACCGTGCCCAGAGACCGGCTCCGGAAGAACTGTTGGATAGTTCAGAGGAGACGTGCATCTCACCAAACAATTACGGACCTGTAGGTATGACGAGTGGCCGGAGATTCTCTGTGTTGCCAAAGCCTCACGCACATCATGCCGAGGACTAGTGGAGTTAATTTCCCAGAAAGTACGACACAGACGAGAAACGAGGTCACGATGGAAGAGAAGAAGCAAGAGAGACAGAGAGAGGAGGCAGTACGGAGCGCTCCGGTCAAGGCTCCCAATGGTAGACACAAGAGAGAGAAAAGAGAGAGAGAGAGTGAGGATAGCGAGAGAGGGTAAGAGTCGATGGGGGAGAGAGCAAGGAGCCAAGGCTCAAGCACAAGTGTACGCTGTATCAGGTACGTTAATAGCAGTGACTACGTCGCAAACCGTCTCACAGGTCTCTTTAGAGTCAACGATACGATCGGGCATGAGTCGGATACAATGTGGGATCAGTCCGGGGTTTCACGTTTCTTCACGAGGGGAGCACGCTTCCAAGAGGTTTGGTACAAACAGTTTCTGGTTTCAAAACGGCAAACAATGGCTCCTCTCGGATTTCAGTCAGTCAGAGTTGTTCAGGGGATCGGTATTTCACAGGACAGGCGTGCTTCTTCTATCGCATGCACGTCGGAGGGACTTCGGATGGCGGATAGAACACCTTCTCAGGGAAAGGAAGATCAGAAAGGGGGGTGTATGCTTCATAGAAAGTAGTAGAGCTCATGGTCTGCATGATAAGAACATAACAAGGAATAAAGGCAAGTACTTACTGACACTCTCAACGATCTATCAGGTGAGTTTTTAACATCCGGGCTCCGTTAAACGTAAACACACCCTTTAGCGGAATGTGCGCTTTATCTCAAGTTCAGCTGGGGATTGAGTAGATAGACACTCAACTCCGCCAGGCAATGCATACAGGCAAAACGGGGCCAGCTACATAGCAGACCTCACTGGACTCTCTTGGAGGAAAACTGGGAACGCCAGGTTGTGTATCTCTGAAGGCACGGGAATTTGTGGCGGGAGGTTAATGCTTTATGGGCATTCACGTTACAAAGCAAAATGAGAAAAAGGGCTTTACTTAAAATCATCAGACGATGTTCGATTGGACGTAGAAGTCCAATCACATGGCGGCATTCAGCGCTCTGAGAGAGCTTGAGCAATTCGGCTCATCTAACCTACTAAGACTTCGCCCCGCGATGGCCCGTAAAAGGCTCCCCTCCCCTTACCCAGTTTTAACTTTTGTTGCAAATTCTATGCGTACACCGATTATATGCCCTAAATCCGCACTACACTCTTATTCCCTAGAACCAGCAACCTCTATACGGCACCGTGTCAGAACTAAGTCCCTCAATGCCCCGACCCCGTGCTCATTATGCTAGGCCCATCTGAAGTCTTGTCACATACAAGGGCCTCACCTCCACCCGCCCTGCCTAGACTTCTGCAAATCCAGACTTGGGTCAGGTTTGAGAGGCCTTCTTTCGCCCTGGGACCTCTCTCTCGACAATCCGGTCGTCACAAGGCACACCCTCACCCTAATATACCTTCTCTTGTGTAATCCGAATGGCCGTATAAGGACCTCTGACCGACCGCTTCACTGTAACAAATCACGGAATTTGCGTCAGTGGCCCTCATCGCTCAGCGCCCTCCCTTCGAGACAAGAATCCGATGGCGGTCAAGCGGGCCCTTCACCGTCACACCCTCCTTTCGCCATAGATCCACGATAGCGGTACCTAAGGACACCTCCGCATCTGACATGCGCCGCTCTCAGGCAATCCGGACCGTTACATGGATCACGGAAGCTGCCAATCTAACCGTCTTATAGGCAGAAACTCAACAGGGTAATGGCTGAGACAGGAATGGTCACCAGAGAAAACATCTAGCAAATAACGCTGGGTCTAAACACTTCTGTCGGACTAAATGTTCTATGTAACCGCATACAAATTTTGGGTATGTTGATCACATAACGTCGGAGCCGGAATAGATTATCCTATAGTGGGTAGCTCCAAGAGAATAACATGATCACTTAGTGCTAGTAGACTAGGTTGAAAGACTTTATATTAAACAGAAGATTCACATTAGAAAAAAGGGGGAGAGAGGTGGGTTAGTAACCCCACTGTATGACTTTAAAAACCTAACACTAAAACTCTGATGCAAGTAAGCCCTCGTACGTGTTACTTTATTGGATGGCAAAGTGGAGGCATTCGGTTAGCGAAAGGTGAGGCAGAGGAAGGCAAAACTTGTAAAGAAACACCACAACATGAGGCCATAGCTTGTGCGGTAATTGATGGACCTGACATATAGAACCAGTTTGTAGTTATGTTCCCAGTACCGCAAGGCCACCCAAATACAAATACTAGAGACAGTAGTGCGGTCTATAGTACGTTCAGAAAAGTTTACATCAGATGGATGGAGGAGGTGTCAAAGGTATGCTTGCCTGTAGTCCAGCGGGTAACACACCAAAACAGATTGCATACGGTGGGAACGTAAGATCTACCCGTATACCGGACGCAAGATCACAGAACGCTATATATGTGGCAGGGTCTACGGGTCTACAGGGTCAACAGCGGAGCTCTACAGGTCACGGACTAAAAAAGAAACCAGCCAACTCGTTTTCCAAGGGGTCACCGACTGTCTTCGCTTTATACACATAGGTATAACAAACACACTAAACACCTTCGATGCTTAAGGATAAGTAGGGTGCAACAAGACGCAATAGGCGTGACATGTAGCTGTAGACGGCGAGGCAACATCGTCTAAACAAGGACTGCAAAGCCCCTCTTCCTTCTCCGTGGCCTTGCTTATCCCACGCAACAGAATCAAATCATAAACCCACCTTCTTTCATGCCCGCGTATTGAGATGGATGCATATCAGTAGCCCTAAACAAGCAAACCCATCAGAATAAGTGCGGCGCCGCTTACGGCAGGACTGACGCAGCCCACACCCTCTCCTTCTCCGTGGCCGGCTTCCAAAGACAACTAAAAACCTTATCTTTGCTTGAAGATCTAACAAAGGCTGCAAACGGGGGGGTCTCACGGGACGACAAGGCAAAACTAACCAGGACCTGCAGCCCCTCTCCTTCTCCCTGACTTGCTTCCCAGACAAACTAAAACAATATCCTTCTAGTTAACAGAAGGCATAAAGGCACTACCAGTCCAACCGTCCGCGGCCTGGCTATCTGAAACGTGACTGAGTCTCCAACCCCTTCTTCTCTCCTTCTCCGGGGGACCGACGACGTGAAGTTAAAGAATGTTTAACCAACCGTGTTAAAATCCTGCACAGCGTCCAGCTCTATCTGGCCGCTCACACGACGGCATCCCTAGGCACGTGTCGCTGTCAGGTTCATGCAGGTCTGATAAAGCGCAAAACCAGCTCACGCTGTGGGTTTCTTTGCACAGCATTAAACCTTCAATCCGAGCTTTACTATACATCCATCTGTCTGTCTACCCCGACAGTCAGTGGTTCTGCTTAGAATGGCCACCATTGAATCCATCACCGATCTCCATAAAGAGGCAAATGGACTATAGCTGGAAATACACGTCAGGCTACTAGCGGTCTCCCAGGGTTCCGTCTGGGTAGCCATCGGCGAGGGCTACGGTAAAGCTCGAGAGCATTAACTGCACGTATGTGGGAGTCAGCATGTAAGTGGGCCAGTTGCAAAGTATGGTAACATAAGTTCAAAGAGAATCAATATCGATATTCTGCACCGTCTCCATTCTGGTATGTTACTCACCTTTTTATAACTGTTCCGCCACAGATTGCTAGCAACCCAACAACTTCGATGGGGTGTGGACGTTAATATGGGACACCGAACCGATGACGCAAAAAGAGCTCTACAGCGCCAGATAGAAATTCCAAACTGAGTGCCATCAAGAAAACTGGCACATGGGCCCTATCCCATCTGGGACAAGGAGAGCCATACATAGTGGTAAAGAATTACAGGATTAACTGTTGCGGACACGGCGTTGATAATCAGGGCCACATGGCAATTTCCTCTACTACAATGCCACTGTGAATGAACCATCAGCTGACATTCTGAGACACACCTCTAACATCGAGGAAGCCATGGGGACTGAGCTCGCGGGGTCCACACACCTCCCCCTGGTGTAATTGGGTCCTGGGACTCTGTCTGGACGAGCCCCATTGCCCGCACAAGTAGGGTGATGCTCTTGACAATCAGGAAAGAGGAAGAAGCCAACAGGGGTTGAGTAGGATGGGAAAACCTTCACGGGCATGATAAAGGACATTGCTAAGCAGCCTCTTGGTGGGCGGGGCCCGATCAGGGAAATAGCTTAGGATCACTCAGATTTACACAGGGGCGGTGTTGGCAGTACGTACCGGTCTGCTTCTCAAGTGTCTCCTCACGCTCACAATGTATTGTAGAAGGCCCTTTGGACGGGGTCAAGAATAGGTAGGCATAGAGCGCCAGTCCATGACCTGCTGAAGTCTGGGTCACTTCGAATGCACCAGAGCTAATTCTTTATATATGTAATATTTGCATCGAGGCCAGCAGGATATGGCTAGTCCGGGCAATGGGGGTGGCCTGTAACTGGAGGGCATTTAATATCATCTATGCCAGTGCTCACGCACTGCGTTTATAGTGCCACTGCAGTGGGGGTCTCACGGTGGACAAGGTTATGTAGGATGAGGACGTGATATGCATCCTTCGACGTAGTCTATCAAAAGCACTTCATCGAGATTGACAGCAGTGTAGTCTTGCGCCATGTACCGAGTGGGAGTATCATTTAGTTCCTAAGTTATCTTTGCCTCTGGAATTCAGGAACAATGGTGCCATCTAAGCATGCGTAGGTGACACACAGAACTGGTATAGATATAGGAATCCAGCACGAATCTATATGTACGACCGGGCAAACACTAAGCAAACGCTGTAAACTAGGCGTGGGTTTGAGGCACGTACACTGCCTCTGAGATACGTGGAGCCTAGGGGCACTTCGAGGACGTGGGGCTCTGCCGATTGACCACTTTTGCGACGGGTTGAGGACTCGTGATTACAATATCCTTACGCGCACAGTGGAGTTACGGGCAGGAGAGAGAAAAGGCACGAGGGCTCAGGCGCTGAAGTCTTTTGTTGACGCCGGGCGTCCAGAGCGTACGGTGGACATGTATTTATTCTTTGCCTAAAGCAAAGAGAAGTGCTTTTAGATTTGGGCTGGAAAGCGAAGGCTTGTACGGTAGAACGGGATAGAGAGTCCGAGCAGCCTCGTAGTAATCGTGCTGCGCGTAGAGCACATGCGTAGCCAAAATATAGCAAACGAAGTGTGTAATTACACCTAGTTCCAGAGCAAGGCCACGAGAAGTTAAATGAAGGGGAGAGAAGCTACAGGCAGTGAGCATGTGTGTTAGCAAGGCTGGGGGTCCGGCCGAACGGTGGCCACTGTATTCTCAAAAAGCGGGCCGCAAAGAAGGTGTTTAGTTTGTCTGGAAGCAAGGCCACGGAGAAGGAGAGGGGCTGCAGTCCTTGTTAGCGGGCCGCGACGGTGTCACTGTATTATCCTCAAAGCAAAGAAGGTGTTTAGTTTGTCTGGAAGCGAGACGTCGGTGTCCTTGACGTGGCTGGTTTTCTTTTTGTAGTCTGTGATTTCCTGTAGACCCTGTAGACCCTGTAGACCCTGTAGACCCTGCCACATACGTCTCGTGTCTGAGCCGTTGAATTGCTACTCCACTTTGTACCTATACCGACATTTCGCTTGTTTGATTGCCTTGCGGAGGGAATAACTACAATGTTTATATTCGGCCATATTCCCAGTGCTGTGGTTTGCTCTTTAAGTTTTGCACGAATGCCTCCATCTTTCCACGGTTTTTGGTTAGTGTAGGTTTTAATAGTCACAGTGGGTACAACATTTCCAATGCACTTCCTTATAAACTCACTCACCTAGTCAGCGTATAGATCAATGTTATTCTCTGAGGCTACCCGGGAACATTTTCCGCTCCGCGTGATCAAAACAATCTTGAAGCGTAGATTCCGATTGGTCAGACCAGCGTTGAATGGTTCTAGTCACAGGTACATCCTGTTTGAGTTTCTGCCTATAAGACGGTTAGGATGGAGTCGTGGTCGGATTTGCTGAAGGGAGGGTGAGGGAGGGCCTTGTACGCATCGGATTTGCTGAAGGGAGGGTGAGGGAGGGCCTTGTACGCATCGGATTTGCT
>NC_036843.1:29351249-29354613 GCF_002910315.2 Salvelinus sp. IW2-2015 | reverse complement strand
CATGCTTCACTGAATAATTTCTCTGAACAGGGAGGAAAAGCTGTCTTACATACCACCACAGACCAATGATGGCACTAAAACCTCACTCAATGAGCTGTATAAGGCCATAAGCAAACAGGAAAACGCTGATCCAGAGGCGGCACTCCTAGTGGCCGGGGACTTTATGCAGGGAAACTTAAAGCAGGAAGCACCAAATTTCTATCAGCATGTTAAATGTGCAACCAGAGGGGAAAAAATTATAGACCACCTTTACTCCACAAACAGAGATTTGGTAAATCTGACCATAATTCTATCCTCCTGATTCCTGCTTACAAGCAAAAATTAAAGCAAGAAGCACCAGTGACTCGGTCAATAAGAAAGTGGTCAGATGAAGCAGATGGTAAGCTACAGGACTGTTTTGCTAGCACAGACCAATGGCATTGAGGAGTACACCACATCAGTGACTGGCTTTATCAATAAGTGCATCGAAGACGTCGTCCCCACAGTGACTGTACGTACATTCCCCAACCAGAAGCCATGGATTACAGGCTACATTCGCACTGAGCTAAAGGGTAGAGCTGCCACTTTCAAGGAGCGGGACTCTAACCTGGAAGCTTATAAGAAATCATGCTATGCTCTCCAACGAACCATCAAACAGGCAAAGCGTTAATACAGTACTAAGATCTAATTGTACTACACCAGGCCTGACGCTCGTTGGATGTGGCAGGGCCTGCAAACTATTACAGACAACAAAGGGAAGCACAGCCGAGAGCTGCACAGTGACATGAGCCAACCAGACGAGCTAAATACTCGCTTCGAGGCAAGTAACACTGAAACATACATGAGAGCATCAGCTGTTCTGGATGACTGTGTAATCATGCTCTCCGCAGCCGATGTGAGTAAGACCTTTAAACATGTCAACATTCACAAGGCCGCTGGGCCAGACGGATTACCAGGACGTGTACTCCGAGCATGAGCTGATCAACTGGCATGTGTCTTCACTGACATTTTCAACTTCTCCCTGTCTGAGACTGTAATACCAGCATGTTTCAAGCAGACCACCATAGTCCCTGTGCCCAAGAACACAAAGGTAACCTTCCTAAATGACTACCGACCCGTAGCACTCACGTCTGTAGCCATGACATGCTTTGAAAGGCTGGTCATGGCTCACATCAACACCATTATCCCAGAAACCCTAGACCCAGTCCAATTTGCATACCGCACCAACAGATCCACAGATGATGCAATCTCTATTGAACTCCACACTGCCCTCTCCCACCTGGACAAAAGGGAAACCTATGTGAGAATGCTATTCATTGACTACAGCTCAGTGTTCAACACCAGGACTTCCTGACGGGCCTCCCCCAGGTTGTAAGGGTAGGTAACTACACATCCGCCACGCTGATCCTCAACACGGGGGCCCCTCAGGGGTGCGTGTTCAGTCCCCTCCTGTATTCCCTGTTCACTCATGACTGCACGGCTAGGCACGACTCCAACACCATCATTAAGTTTGCTGATGACACAACAGTGGAAGGCCTGTTCACAGATAACGATGAGACATTCTATAGGGAGGAGGTCAGAGACCTGACCGTGTGGTGCCAGAATAACAACCTCTCTCCCTCAACGTGATCAAGACAAAGGAGATGATTGTGGACTACAGGAAAAAGAGGACCGAGCACGCCCCCATTCTCATCGACGGGGCTGTAGTGGAGCAGGTTGAGAGCTTCAAGTTCCTTGGCGTCCACATCACCAACAAACTAACATGGTGCAAGCACACCAAGACAGTCGTGAAGAGGGCACGACAAAGCCTATTCCCTCTCAGGAGACTGAAAAGATTTGGCATGTGTCCTCAGATCCTTAAAAGATTTTACAGCTGCACCATCGAGAGCATTCTGATGGGTTGCATCACTGCCTGGTATGGCAACTGCTNAAGATTTTACAGCTGCACCATCGAGAGCATTCTGATGGGTTGCATCACTGCCTGGTATGGCAACTGCTCGGCCACCGACTGCAAGGCACTACAGAGGGTAGTGCGAACGGCCCAGTGCATCACTGGGGCCAAGCTTCCTGCCATCCAGGACCTCTATACCAGGCGGTGTCAGAGGAAGGCCCTAAAAATTGTCAAAGACTCCAGCCACCCTAGTCATAGACTGTTCTCTCTGCTACCGCACGGCAAGCGGTACTGGAACGCCAAGTCTAGGTCCAAGATGCTTCTAAACAGCTTCTACCCCCAAGCCATAAGACTCCTGAACAGCTAATCAAATGGCTACCCAGACTATTTGTATTGCCCTCCCCCCCAACGCTGCTGCTACTCTCTGTTATTATCTATGCATAGCCACTTTAATAACTCTACCTACATGTACATAAAGACCTCAATTACCTCGACACCGGTGCCCCTGCATATTGACACATTGACTCTGTACCGGTGCTCCTGCATATTGACACATTGACTCTGTACCGGTACCCTGCATATTGACACATTGACTCTGTACCGGTACCCCTGCATATTGACACATTGACTCTGTACCGGTACCCCTGCATATTGACACATTGACTCTGTACCGGTGCTCCTGCATATTGACACATTGACTCTGTACCGGTACCCCTGCATATTGACACATTGACTCTGTACTGGTACCCCTGCATATTGACACATTGACTCTGTACCGGTACCCCTGCATATTGACACATTGACTCTGTACCGGTGCCCCTGCATATTGACTCTGTACCGGTACCCCTGCATATTGACACATTGACTCTGTACCGGTACCCTGCATATTGACTCTGTTCCGGTACCCCTGCATAGTGACACATTGACTCTGTTCCGGTACCCCTGCATATTGACTCTGTACCGGTACCCTGCAAATTGACACATTGACTCTGTACCGGTACCCCCTGTATATAGCCTCCACATTGACTCTGTACTTGATTTGAAAACCACCAGATTCATAGGGAGTACATTAGAAAGTATGAAGAAGCAATACTCGAAGCCGTTGCTCCGTACTACTTGTCAGACATTGTGGACTGATATTGTATACTGGTTGTTGGGGTGGTGTGGACTGACACTGTATACTGGTTGTTGGGGTGGTGGGGACTAATATTGTATACAGATTGTTGGGTTGGTGGGGACTGATATTGTATACTGATTGTTGGGGTGGTGGGGACTGATACTGTATCCTGGTTGTTGGGGTGGTGGGGACTGATACTGTATACTGGTTGTTGTGGTGGGGACTGATACTGATTACTGGTTGTTGGGTGGTGGGACTGGTACTGTATACTGGTTGGTGGGGTGGTGGGGACTGATACTGTATCCTGGTTGGTGGGGTGGTGGGGACTGATACTGTATACTGGTTGGTGGGGTGGTGGGGACTGATACTGTATAAAC
>NC_036843.1:29345531-29348909 GCF_002910315.2 Salvelinus sp. IW2-2015 | reverse complement strand
AAGAGAGAGATGGAAGAGAGATTCTCCCGCCTTTCTCTCTCCCCGCATTAATATCGTCGTTCTAATTAAATAGGGGCTTTGTCTTGGGCATTAGGGAAAGACATTTTAGTGTGTAACATTGGGACAATGGGAGCACAGAGTGAAAGCGATAAATTAGACATATCAAGAGGCGCTGTTCTTAAACTAGAGTCTAGCTATTCGTAGATGTACTAACGGTACTGCAACGTGCAGCATCCAAGTACTCACTCTGGTGAAGTATGTACAATTCGGCAATATGAAAATACACTGAGCTCGATCTAGTCTATCACAGTTTTACTCATAAGAGATATTATATCGGAACACTATTTTTAAATTGGGATACTAATGGGATGTAACACATGTGTTGAAATGGAAATGACCTCAAGGTGTGTAGGTGGGAGTTGTAATACGACACGCAAGTGGGTAAGAAACTGTCTCATTCATGGTAGAGCGGAATCTCTGCCTGTTGTTAGTGTAGTGAGTTCTACACACCATTCAGAAAGCGATAGCCAACTAGGCTCTACTGGACGGGCACTATAGCCTGGTTGAGGGAGAGTAAGTTAACATCAGTAGCTTATGGATTTATCTCTACTCGTATCGCGAGCTCCTGGTTGTAAGAGAAGCAGTGATAAAGTAACATAGTAGTGGTACGCAGTTCGTGTCTCTACTGTAGCTGGAACTCTGTGGTAGTAGTTAAGCAGTTGTAGTATTCATACAGCTGTTGGTCAGTAGTACCATAGCATTGTAGTAATCTTCTACTGTAGGTTATAGTGAACTCTTGTCTAGGAAGATTGGTAACATCAGCTAGTGTAGATATCTCTACTGTAGCTGGAACTCTGTGTAGGAGTAGTTAACATCAGCAGTGTAGATATCTCTTACTGTAGCTGGAACTCTGTGTAGGAGTAGTAACAATCCAGTTAGTATAATTTCTCTACTGTAGCTGGAACTCTGTGTAGGAGTAGTAACATCAGCAGTGTAGATATCTCTACTGTAGCTGGAACTCTGTGTAGGAGTAGTAACATCAGTAGTGTAGATATCTCTACTGTAGCTGGACTCTTGTGTAGGAGTAGTAACATCAGTAGTGTAATATCTCTACTGTAGCTGGAACTCTGTGTAGGAGTAGTAACATCAGCAGTGTAGATATCTCTACTGTAGCTGGACTCTGTGTAGGAGTAGTAACATCAGCAGTGTAGATATCTCTACTTAGCTGGAACGTCTGTGTAGGAGTGTAACATCAGTAGTGTAGATATCTCTACTTAGCTGGAACTCTTGTGTAGGAGTAGTAACATCAGTAGTGTAGATATCTCTACTGTAGCTGGAACTCTGTGTAGGAGTGTAATTATATTATAGGTAAGTAGTTATTGTGCAAGCAAATAGTTAACAAATACAAAAGGGAAAATAAATAAACATAATTATGAGGTGTATTTGCAGTGGTGATTGTCCTTCACCGGTTGCCCTTTTCTTGTGGCATAAGGTCACAAATCTTACTGCTGTGATCCATACTGTGGTATTTCACCCAGTAGATACGGGAGTTTACCAAAATGTGATTTGTGTCTCTAATATGGTCATACATTTGGCAGGAGGTAGGAAGTGCAGCTCAGTTTCCACTTCATTTTGTGGGCAGTGTGCACATAGCCTATTTTCTCTTTAAAGCCAGGTCTGCCTACGGCGGCCTTTCTCAATAGCAAGCCCATGCTCACTGAGTCTGTACATAGTCAAAGATTTTCCTTATTTTGGGTCAGTCACAGTGGTCAGGTATTCTGCCACTGTATATTCTCTGTTTAGGGCCAAATAACATTCCAGTTTGCTCTGTTTTTTGGTAAATTCTTTCCAATGTGTCAAGTAATTATCTTTTTGTTTTCTCATAATTTGGTTGGGTCTAATTGTGTTGCTGTTGCTGTCCTGMGGCTCTGTYGGGTSTGTTTGTGTTTGTGAACAGYGCCCCAGGACCAGCATGCTTAGGGGACTCTTCTCCAGGTTCACCTCTCTGTAGGTGATGGCTTTGTTATGGAAGGTTTGGGAATAGCTTCKTTTTAGGTYGTTGTAGAATTTAACAGCTCTTTTCCGGATTTTGATAATTAYCGGATATCGGCCTAATTTTMCTCTGCATGAATTATTTGGTGTTTTACGTTGTACATGGAGGATATTTTAGCAGAATTCTGCCCTCTTTCTCCCTTTGTCTCTCTCTGGTTAGGTGAAGAATATTATATTGGCAGAGTGAGGTAGTTAAATGAGGCATCATGTTAGTCAGCCTAAAGACAGGAAGAAGGCTGGAACCTAATGTGGATGTGGGATACAGAGAGAGAGATGGAGAGAGGAGAGGAGAGAGAAAGAGAGAGGGAGGAGAGAGATGAGATGAGGAAGAGGCGAGTGAGAGAGCGCCGAGTATGGAAGTGGTGCCGGCAAGTGAACCCGAATGCCCAAAATAAGATCCACATGCCCCCTAAGTTTTCAAAGCCAATGTGGTGTTTGCGAATGTCAGTAGGGCGAGAGATGAACCAATATAGTCTTTGGGCGAGTCGTGGAGCGAAACAGCTCCGGGATGCAACCCGCTGTAGTTTGTACGCGGGTACGGGATTAGGCTGTGCTAGTGTCGTCTGATAGATGAGCCAGGAAGGCTGTTGTTAGTGCCCTTTCAAGGTAAAGATTTCTCTTGTTAGAGAGTAGAGAGTTTTGAAGCTTAGAATTAGCATACGGTTCAGAATGTGTTTCAGTAGTTAAGTCAGCAGTCTAACTATGGTGGCCGTGTGATTCTGACACTTGGTGTTAACTCCCCACGATTAACTGATTTCGACAGCGTTTCGCCAATTGCTTTAATACATGTGAAGGGTTGGATACTTCTGTGGCTGATTCAAACCATCTGTTCACGTAGATGAAATACATTTGTAGATCATGTACGTCTAGCTAAAGGGGGTTTTATTTTCAAAAGAAAAAGCAAGCCTATGTCAACAGCATAAGTTGGTTACAGATGATACCAGCCATGCTTTTGCTGTTCTACGGCACAGGTTAAAATGCTTAATTGGTGTTACTTTGTCAACTTTACATTGTAATTTGGCTTTTAGTCAGTGAGCAACTTGGTCACTAGCTGTCCAACCGCTTCTGATAAGTGCTGGGCAGGTGAGGCAGAGCTAACCACCGAAGTTGGCCAGCACAGTCAGTCTTAATGTTAGCAGTATGGTATTGCTCATGATACACTGTGAGTTATACTGGCACAGAGGGGACTGACTATGGAAAATCTAGGTGGTGCAAAGATGGCCTCGGTAGCGCCAGAGGACAAGAGCAGGCCTCTCCATAAGCTAGCATGATAGTATCGACGGACTGACGGAACAGAGTTCTGACGGCAGGGTGCACGTTCAGGGT
>NC_036843.1:29333920-29345291 GCF_002910315.2 Salvelinus sp. IW2-2015 | reverse complement strand
TACGTTCCTGACCTGTTTTTATGTTATTTTGTATGTGTTTTAGTTGGTCAGGGCGTGAGTTGGGGTGGGCATTCTATGTTTGTGTTTCTATGTTTAGGTCACTTGTAATTAGCCTTATATGGTTCTCAATCAGAGACAGTGTTTTGACGTTTCCTCTCTGATTGAGAACCATATATAAGGTTGGCTGTTCACACGTTTGTTTGTGGGTGATTGTCTCCTGTGTCTGTGTTTTGCACCATACGGGACTGTTTCGTTCGTTCGTCATTTTGTGTAGTCATTTTCCTGTTTGTTAGTTCTGCGTGTTTCATGTAAGATCTTATGTTCAGGTTTGTCTACTCCGTTTGTTGTTTGTTGAGTTATATTCAAGTATAGTTCGTTTTCGTCTTCGTTTGTCTTGTTAAATAAATTCATTATGTCAACATACCTCGCTGCGTATTGGTCCACCGATCCTTCTCTCTCTCCTCGTCCGAGGAGGAGGAAGACGAAAGTCGTTACGTAGGCCCATTCATTGTGCTAATATATATGCTAATTATGTTCTGGCCCGCCGACTTTTACTCAGAAAAAAATGTCCCGAAGCCCAACCTAGTTGACGAACCCTGTTTTATAGTATGCCATGTCCTTTACTGGCCAACTGCTGTTATGTTTATGATATACTATGGTGTTGTGCACTAGACTTTGACCAGATATTATTGCATCCAGAGATCACTGTACCTAGAACATAGATACAGAGACACGTGTCATCAGGAAGGTGCTCTCTCAGCACAACGGAAAATATCTCAATGACTTGACATGTTCTGGTTTGAATTCAGGCTACAAGGTGAGAATCCTGCCAGGGATTATTGTAAAATGTGTAGAGAAATTAAATGTATGGTGTTATTTTAGTATAGGAATGACAGTAAAACACTCAGATCTAACAGTCCATTTCACCTGGGACAGCTACGTGACAGTTCAATCATACTAAATGGCGCTAACTGGGCGTAGACAAGTCACATTAAAAAACATGTTGTTTCCTATATTCGTATATTGTGGATATTTTACAATTTGTATATGTTTTATGATAAATTGTAAATCGTCTTTCAGAATATCAGAACATTTGTTGTTTTCTAAATTACAATGAGCTCCTGCTTTCTGTGTAGTTTGGTATGAAACCATTGAACATACTTTTCTTAACATTGTTATTATGAACTGAATTCAGTAACAGCATAATATATATCAGACCTGTTGAACAAAGCAACACACTAGAATGAGAGAAATTATTAAAAGAGAAAGTGAGACATTATTATTATGAATATTATATATAGTTGTATTATTCATTTTTTTATTAATATTATATTATTATTATTATTGTTATAGTTCCACTAGATGGAGAAAAGGTGAAGAATATAAATCACAACTACATGTTCATGTGATGCAATAAATCACCTGACTGTTTCTATATGTCTGTTAGTAAATGTTTTATTTCTAAGAGATAATTAATAGAACAATTGACCTTCAAGAATTAGTTGTCACTGTGTTAACCACAACCAACATGTTGGGTCTCTGGTTAGACGTCAGTGCTGTAAGATGAGCTCTCTTGGGAGAGAGAGGAGGGGGCCCTGCCTCTAAAATGAGTCTCTCTGGGGAACATGACACCAAAACTAGAGGTGAGCCGACAATTTGTTTAAGAATTATTAAGAGTTTGTTATAAATGTTATATCCACCATTTTTTCCATATTTGTTATTTTTATCAGAAATTATTTCTTATGGGTACATTCATTGTTGTTCTAAGATTTTAATTACATTTTTGTTTTTCAAAACGCTATATAGCTGGAATGAAATGTTTGCATCCTGTATATTTGACTGTGATATGTGGCTGTCTCACCAGCAAACACACACACACACACACACACACACACACACACATAGAATGTTAACATGACACAATCATTTAGCCTACTCTTAATTATTGCCTAATATGGCATCATAACCTTGTTGTTTTAACCAATTCTGATCGTTGTTACAAGAGGAATTTTGACAATATATCCGTTATATCAACACACTCTTCACTCCTGTTTAAACCAAAAAGAGTTCCATCTTACTTAATATACAGAATAACTAAAGTTCTATATAGAACCCTTTATAGTGCTTTTTGGTCAGAACTCTAGAGATTCTTCTTCACTGAATTGATCTTCATTATATCCAAACACACTGGTGTTCAGGGAGGCATCTCTTTGTTTGAACGATGGAATACGTCAACTCTGGTTGACTTTTTTTACAATACAATACAGACATTACAATACAACTTTTACCATTAGTTACAGCAAACAAAAAATGTCTCTTCTGCTCCGTTCTTATCCCCCCCCCACCCACCAGATCTCAAAATAATTTTGTTTTACATAATAATAATACAAAATGAACTTACTAATGTAACCCACTCTAAATACTGTGTTTAGTTGATTGTGTTGCACTGCTCATGTCCACGTTCTGGAACTCCGCGTCCCCGTACAGATCTGTCCGTGTCCATGTACAGATCTGTCCGTGTCCATGTACAGATCTGTCCGCGTCCACGTACAGAACTGTCCGCGTCCACGTTCGGTGTGACGCCAAGGATATTGTCTGGTTACACGCAGAGTGGACTGAGGTGATATTGCGGAATAACGATGGAGATCACTACAGTGTTGAGACACCAAAGTGTATTGTTTAATTTGCGTTTTGCTTAATGGTCAGGGACAGTATGAGTGTAGCCAGATCCTTTTCCCTCTCTATCCTTGTTTCATTTTGTGGTTCAACGGATTCGTCATCATCCTCGAGACGAGGGACAGACGAACGACCTGATAGCTCGCCAAGCTAGTCGGTACAGCTAGGTAAGCTAGCTAGCTACTATACCAGCAGCATCCTAGTTATCCTAGCTAGTCAGTACAGCTCGGTATGCTAGCTAGCTACTATACCAGCAGCATCCTAGTTATCCTAGCTAGTCGGTACAGCTCGGTAAGCTAGCTAGCTACTATACCAGCAGCATCCTAGTTATCCTAGCTAGTCAGTACAGCTAGGGAAGCTAGCTAGCTACTCTACCAGCAGCATCCTAGTTACCATAGCTACCACTACATCATCACCGACTGCCTGCATTTCTTGTGGACCGATGGAGCTCCCCGGTTGTTTCTTCCACCTGTTAAATCCCGTGGAGGGCTTCTCCCTCTCTCGTTGACGGATGCTGTAATGCGATGCGTGCTGGTGGCAGGGAAGTCAGGCGCAGGAGAATGAACTTTGTAAAAACCTGTTTAATAGACATCAAAACCTCAGAAAACCAAAGTATACAAAACAACAAATAGAGGGTGCAAAACCCGTCGCACAACAGAATAACAATAAACACCTACATACAACAAACCATCTTCGACAAGGACATGAGGGGAAACAGAGGGTTAAATACACAACATGTGATTGATGGGATTGGAACCAGGTGTGTAGGAAGACAAGACAAAGCCAATGGAAAATGAAAAATGGATCAATGATGGCTAGAAGGTCGGTGACGTTGACCGCCGAACACCGCCCGAACAAGGAGAGGGACCGACTTCGGCGGAAGTCGTGACAGTACCCCCCCCCCCCCGACGCGCGGCTCCATCAGCGCATTGGCACTGACCTCAGGGACGTCCCGGGGGGGGCGAGGCGCAGGGCGATCCGGATGGAGACGGTGGAAATCTCGTAGCATAGAAGGATCCAACACGTCCTCCACCGGAACCCAGCATCTCTCCTCCGGACCATACCCCTCCCAGTCCACGAGGTACTGAAGGCCCCTCACCCGACGTCTCAAATCAAGTATGGAACGAACAGAGTACGCCGGGGCCCCCTTGATGTCCAGAGGGGGCGGAGGAACCTCCCGCACCTCAGACTCCAGAGTGGGCCAGCCACCACCRGCCTGAGTAGAGACACATGGAAMGAGGGGTTAATGTGGTAATCAGGGGGAAGCTGTAACCTGTAGCATACCTCGTTCACTCTCCTCAGGGCTTTAAATTATCCCACAAACCGCGGACCCAGCTTCGGGCAGGGCAGGTGGAGGGGCAGGTGGAGGGTCGAGAGCCAGATCCGGGGCCTCACTGCGGTGACGGCGGTGACGGCGGTGACGGTCTGCGCCCACTATCTGGCGCAGCACGGCACGCTGAAGGTGGACATGAGCGGCGTCCCATATTTCCTCCGCGTGCCGGAACCAGTCGTCCACCGCAGGAGCTTCGGTCTGACTCTGATGCCAAGGAGCCAGAAATGGCTGATACCCCAATACACACTGGAAGGGGGTGAGGTTAGTGGATGAGTGGCGGAGCGAGTTCTGGGCCATCTCTGCCCAAGGCACGAACGCTGCCCACTCCCCCGGCCAGTCCTGCCAATAGGACCTCAGAAACCTACCCACATCCTGGTTCACTCTCTCCACCTGCCCGTTAGTCTCGGGGTGAAAACCTGAGGTAAGGCTGACCGAGACCCCCAGACGTTCCATGAACGCCTTCCAGACCCTTGAAGTTAACTGGGGACCTCGATCAGACACTATATCCTCCGGCACCCTGTAGTGAGACGGCAGGACTTGGAGAACCGATCCACAACGCCTACGGATCGTAGGAAGATTAGTCAGGAAATCCACCGACAGCTTACCCGTTCCATGGCTGTTGTGGAACGGGTAAGGGTTGTAACTTACCTCTGGGCAGGTGTCTAGGAGCCTTGCACTGGGCGCACACCGAGCATAAATCCTCATGTCCTTAGCTAAAGTGGGCCACCAGTACTTCTCACTAAGACAGTGCACCGTCCGACTGATACCAGGATGACCAGAGGAGGGTGACGTATGGGCTCAATAGATTAGCCGGTCACGGACAGCAGACGGAACGTACAGACGCCCAGCCGGACATTGAAGGGGAGCGGGCTCTGTATGCAACGCCTGCTCAATGTCCGCGTCCAGCTCCCACACTACCGGTGTGGAGGAGGCCGGGAGTATGGGGGTGGGATACATGGGCCGCTCCTCTGTGTCATACAGCCGGGACAGTGCGTCTGCCTTAACGTTCTGGGAGCCTGGTCTGTATGAAAGAGTAAATACAAAACGGGTGAAAAACATGGCCCACCTTGCCTGGCGAGGGTTCACTCGCCGCCAGTACTCCAGTTTGTGGTGTTCAATCCAGATGAGAAAAGGGTGTTTAGCCCCCTCAAGCCAATGTCTCCACGCCTTCAAGGCCCTGACGACAGCCAACAGCTCCCGGTCCCCCACATCATAGTTTCGCTCCGCCGGGCTGAGCTTCTTCAAGAAGAAGGCACAAAGGCGGAGCTTCGGTGGCGTTCCCTGAGCGCTGAGAGAGCACCGCTCCTATCCCAGCCTCGGACACGTCCACCTCCACTATGAACGCCAAAGAGGGATCCGGATGGGCCAGCACGGGAGCCGAGGTAAACAGAGCCCTCAGGTGACCAAAAGCCYTGTCCGCCTCAGCTGACCACTGCAAGCGCACAGGGCCTCCCTTCAGCAGTGAAGTAATGGGAGCTGCCACCTGACCAAACCCCGGATTAACCTCTGGTAGTAGTTGGCAAACCCTAAGAACCGCTGCACCTCCTTTACCGTGGTGGGAGTCGGCCAATTACTTACGGCTGCAATGCTGTCACTCCATCTCCACCCCTGACGTGGAAATGCAATACCCTAGAAAGGAGACGGACTGTTGGAAGAACAGGCATTTCTCAGCCTTGACATACAGGTCATTCTCCAACAGGCGACCAAGCACTCTGCGCCCCAGGGACACATGCTCGGCGCATGTAGCAGAGTATATCAGAATATCATCAATATACACCACTACACCCTGCCCGTGCAGGTTCCTGAAAATCTCATCTACAAAGGCTTGGAAGACTGATGGTGMATTCATCAACCTGTACGGCATGACGAGGTACTCATAATGCCTAGAGGTGGTACTGAAGGTACTCATAGTGCCCTGAGGTGGTACTGAAGGTACTCATAGTGCCCTGAGGTGGTACTGAAGGTACTCATAGTGCCCAGAGGTGGTTCTGAAAGCCGTCTTCCACTCGTCTCCCTCTTGGATACGCAACAGGTTGTAAGCGCTCCTGAGATCTAGTTTGGTGAAGAAGCGCGACCCGTGCATTGACTCTATAAGCGGTAGCGGGTAACTATGCCTCACCGTGATCTGATTCAGACCCCGATAGGCAATACACGGGCGCAGACCCCCATCCTTCTTCTTCACAAAAAATAAACTCGAGGAGGCGGGTGAAGTGGAGGACCGAATGTACCACTACCGCAGGGATTCGGAGACATATGTTTCCATAGCCTCCGTCTCCGCCTGTGAGAGGGGATACATGTGACTCCTGGGAAGTGCAGCATCTACCAGGAGGTTTATCGCACAATCGCCCCGTCGATGAGGTGGTAATTGAGTCTCCTTCTTTTAGAGAAGGCGAGAGCCAAATCGGCATATTCAGGGGGAATGCGCACGGTGGAGACCTGGTCTGGACTTTCCACCGTTGTAGCACCAACAGAAACCCCTAAACACCTACCTGAGCACTCTCGCGACCACGCCGTCTGTGGCCAAGAAACAGTGGGGTTATGACAAGCTAACCAGGGTAGGCCCAGCACCATGGGAAACGCAGGAGTCAATGAGGAAGAGACTAATTCTCTCCGTATGACCCCCCCTTGCGTCACCATACCCAAAGGCGCAGTGACCTCCCTAATCATCCCTGATCCTAATGGTCGACTATCTAAGGTGTGAACGGGGAAGGGCACATCCACGGGAACAATGGGGATCCCTAAACTATGAGCTAACGCTCTATCAATGAAATTCCCAGCCGCGCCTGAATCTACGAGCGCCTTATGCTCGGAATGCTGGGAAATCTCAGGAAAAGTGACAGACACAAACATATGTGCAACAGAGGGCTCTGGGTGAGAATGGTGCCGGCTCACCTGGGGTGACGCCAGAGCGCCCTACCTGCTGCCTCGATTCCCAGAGGAACCAACCCGGCACCAACCGGCAGTGTGACCTCTGCGGCCACAGATGGTGCACGAGCGGGAACCCCCTCCGGTCTCCCTGCGCACCGCCCCTCCCAGCTCCATAGGTATCGGAGAGGGGTGCGGGAGGATGGAACCACCAGACCCCGATCTGGACGTCCGCGGGTAGCCAGCAGGTTGTCCAGCCGGATGGACAGGTCCACCAGCTGGTCGAACGTGAGGGTGGTATCTCCTGCAGGCCAGCTCCCGATGGACGTCCTCGCAAACTGCAACGATAATGGTCGATCAGGGCCCTGTCGTTCCATCCCRCGCCGGCAGCCAGGGTACTAAACTCCAGGGCGAACTGGTTAGATGCTAGATGAACCAGATGCTGGCTACCTCTGTCCGATTCTCCTCTTTTCACTAGATAGACGGTAACTTTAGTATTTAACCCCTCTGTGTCCAAGGACCGAACTTTTGAATATTATTTTCGAGGCGCCTCAAGTAGGCTTGACAGATTACATTTTTAACAATGTTTTTTTTCTGATGAAAACTAGTTAATTGCATCTGCCATGGAGCCCAGTTTCATAATATTACATTATGTTATGAGGTAATCGCTAAAAAACAGACCTTATTTTAGGTCATTTTTCTCCCTGCCAGCTCCTATTAGTTGTATTGAGCACCGTGGCACCAACTCTCCTTCTGAACATTCTATTCCCAGCTCATTGTTCTGCATCACAATGGCAGCTTCTCTATTGTTATCAATGAGACCTGTCGGCAATAACCGTGAACTCTGACCTCGGTAACTTATTATTATCCTTGTAGGCTGACCTCAATTATTATTATTATTATCAKGTAACTGGGATCTGGCTACTTTTTGAGTGCTCTCCCTGTTCTCTTGGGTACATATTATTGCCCACAGTCCTAAACGTTAACCATTATCTCGTCATGGTTCACCATATTTGTTTTCAGAAAAAGGTCTACCACCTAAACAAAACGCATGTCCCTGTCCTCTTTTTCAAGATGTGGCTGATTTAAACAGACAGAATAAAACAAATTATTAAGAAATAACACTTTTTTTTGATGACTTGTTGTTTCTAAATGGCTGCTGGGTAATTTGGTAATTATCAAAAGTCAGAGTAATATGATATGCATCAAAATCTTCATTCGTAGGCATCGGATTGAGCAAATGCTGCACAGGTTCACAGAGTTGCAAACCAAATGGACAGGTATAGCTAATTGATTTGTAGATCTGACTCAGTTGCTACCTCAGATTATGAGCCTAGCAGGTGTCGCGAATGAGTTATGTAGTACCCACAGAAGGCCACAGGGAGAAGTAAGAGAGCTACAAACCCATACTATTTTTGTCTTAAAAACCCTAAACCTATCAATGACTCAAATGTATTTATAAAGCCCTTTTTACATCAGCATCTAACCCTACGTATTACCTATTTTAGCCTTAACCCTTACCCTAATTCTTTTAGAAACTGTCTTCGTAATTATATTATGTTAGTAAATACCATTATAGTACTAAATAGCGTTTTGATTATTTGGTTAATCAAAACCTGTCTAAGCATTTTGCTTTTTTGTTTTGTTATTTTATCATGTTTTTTATTGCAAGGCAGGGCACTTGATTAACAATCAAATGTAGTTTGAACTGGTGACGTAGTAACTCTATGAAAAAGTCTGCATTTGGCTTGGATAGGTGGGGAATGTTTTTGAGACTGATCTAAGGAATTAACAAGAAAAACCCACTTCATTTCTCAGCTGCCTCGCCAATGTCTGCACATGAATTAATAAATGTTTATTGCAAAATTTCCAATAGATGGCAGCATAAGACCACAAAGCATCAGTTATAGGCTACAAGCAGCAATATGATTGACATAAAATAGCATGCAACTACAGACTTTATGTCCAATGATTTTCAAAAATGGTCACTCATTACTTTAGTCAGCTATTTATCTAGTATTTGGGCTGTGTTGCTTTTGGGAGAGTAAAACAATAGTGACAATAGCAGGTATTGAACACCGGGTAAATAATCACTGGTCAGAACCTCAACCTCAGTATACACGCATTGTAAAAAAGAATCTTAATATCTGATAATGCGATTAAACAACCTCGGAATAGAAAAGACAAGAGTGCGTCTTCCAGCCCACCAATAAAATACATCATGCAACCCTCCCGGTTAGTAAATTTACCTCAACATGCCCCCGGAGAAGGCAAAGTGACGACACCAGCCTTTTAGCGGGGCTGAGTTGAATACTAGAGAGAGAAGCCAGAGCTGGTCGATGTGGGTTGATACTGGTTAATGAATTTGACAATGAATGTACCTGGAAAATATTTTTCGACCAGAGGTGACTGAATTAATGTTCAGACTTATTGATAATCGTTATAGTAATGAAGTATAATTTCAAAACATGAGCATAAAAACAGGTAATAATAAACATGAATCATCATTATATTACTTCACAGTAATCTGTTAAATGCTTTTTCAGTCCTTCCTCTTGCATTAGCAGTGTGGAAAGGGACAGAAAGAAGCACACAGGAGTTTTTCTGTGGGGGGGAGTGGTGGTGTATCCTGGGAGAAAACTAAACTAATCTTCTGAAATGTCATTTGTGGTCTTATGCTGCCATCTATTGGAATTATGTAGCAACTGCAGTAGTACTGAATAATGTGTAAATCCTTAATAAAGTAGTATTTACTCAGAATTGCAAAATAAAACATTTTCTAGTTTATTTTACAACTTACAACCATAAAATAACCATTTATGGCATAACAAACAATTAAACTGATATACACCAAAAACACCATACATTTAGTTAATTATATATTTTTATATATATATAGATATATATATATATATATATATATATATATATATATATATATATATATATATTTATTTAGATGGGTGACATTATCTGCCAAAGTAACACCCCTGTAGACAAAGAAGAGCTCTCCAGTAGGTACCAAAACATTTAAAGGACATTTTCTCAAAAGTGAGGTTACAAGATTATAATTTTTCAAATCAGAATTACTTTCCCATTGTTCCTCAACTGTAGTGTATGATATACCATTTCATATTTAGTTTTCTAACCCTGAGTCTGTACTTTTATCCAATGTAAAAAACACCATTTCAAGTTTTGCCACATAAGACAAAATTGAGCCGGTTGGTCACATTTGAGAGTGAGGCAGATATATAGCATTTTGCGGGAAAAAACATTATTATTTGTCCCTCTGAAATGAAACCATCAAGTGATAGATTTTAAACAAATGCATGTTTGTCATTGAACAATCTCTGATTGTTGATTAGATAGTGAAAAAACACACCAAGCTCTTTAACTTCTTATGGGCATGTGGGAGGCTAGCGTCCCACCTGGCCAACATCCTGTGAAATTGCAGAGCGCCAAATTCAAAATACAGAAATACTCATTAAAAATATTCATAAAAGATACACGTTATACATCGGCTTAAAGATTAACTTCCTTTTAATCCAGCCACTGTGTCAGATTTCAAAAAGGCTTTAAAACGAAAGCATATTATCTGAGGACAGCGCCCCGTTTACAAAAGCATACAAACATTTTACAACCAAGTAAAGGAATTACAAAAGTCAGAAACAGCGATAAAATGAATCACTTACCTTTGATGATCTTCATATGTTTGCAGTCACAAGAGTCCATGTTAAACAATAAATGTTTGTTTTGTTCGATAAAGTCCCTCCTTATGTCCAACAAAAAAAACAGTTTTGTTGGCGCGTTTTGTTCAGTAATCCACTGGCTCAAAAGCGGTCACGACATGCAGACGAATACATCCTAATAGTACTGGTCAATTTTTTCGAAACATATCAAACAATATTTATAATTCATCCTCAGGTTGCCTATTGTCTAAATAATTGATAATATTTCAACCGGACAATTAGCGTCTTCAATAGAAAGGAAAAACAACTAAGGGCGCAAAGGAGCTCTGCTTCATTCCACTGAAAGAAAGGTTTCATCCTCATTTTTCAGAACACAGAAAACATCTAAAGACTGTTGACATCTAGTGGAAATACATAGCAACTGCAACCTAGGTCCTAACCCAGCGGATACTGTATAGGCATTCAATTGAAAACTAGACACATGAAAAATATCCCACTTCCTGGATAGATTTTGCTTAGGTTTTTGCCTGCCATATCAGTTCTGTTATACTCACAGACATCATTTGAACAGTTCTGGAAACTGTAGAGTGTTTTCTATCCAATAATACCATGCATATGCAATTCCTAGCTTCTGGGCTTGAGTAACAGACATTGGGAACCTCACTCATCCAAAATTCAAAAAACGGCCCCCTACCCAAGAGAGGTTAAACAATAAAAGCACATTTATGAACGTTTCTGAAAATGGATATATAGCATTTTGGAATAAAACTCTTCTTATGTTTCCCCATCTGAGCTCAGAGTAGATGAG